>NC_055992.1:147118859-147418859 GCF_018446385.1 Zingiber officinale | reverse complement strand
AAGAGCACTGCTCCACATCCGCACCTTTTCCTACTGCACTCCGCTGCCACCACGCTTGTTCCCAGTGCACACCGACGCTTATGCTCCGATATATACAGAGCACCGGAGTTCCTCCTCCGGCCTATTCCGCGTACCACCCGTAGTATCGCCCAAGAGCCCGCCAGCCTCGCACTGCCCGGATCATCGATATTGTCGCCGCACGAGCTAGGATTCCAAAGACCGGCCGAGTCGATGAAGACTCGTTTCACTCTTTTCCACGGAGATCTCGATCCGAGTATGGCTCTGTCATGGATAGAGACTATGGAGCGACTTTCTTCTATATGGCTTGCTCCGAGTGGGAGAAAGCAGAGTCGGTCGCTTATCATTTACGGATGAAGCAAATGCCCGTGGGTTACTCAATGTTCTATCATTGGTGAGCGAACGTCACATGGACCAGTTCGAGAGGCTTTGAGAGCCGCTTTTCCACCGCCCTATCGATGGCTCACGACAGATTTTATGGGTCCGAGGCGAATAATCGCCGATGACCGAGTATAACATCAATTCCTGCTGGCTCCGCTTTTGTCCAGAGTTAGTCATGGAGGATGTAATTGCATGATGCGCTTTATACAGGATTGGATGGTTATCTGCATGTACAACTTGCCGGATTAGGGATTACATCTTACTCGATGCATTGAATCGAGCTTTGATGATAGAGTTAGCTCAGCAAAGAGCATCCGGACAGGAAAAGAAAGCATACGGGTCGACATCGAGCAGTCCAGCAGACTCAGCGATGTGACGCCTCGAGTAGTCGCAGACGGCCAGTCGTGGTACTGGGCATCTCGTAGGCCTCGTAAATCGATCTTCTTCTTCGTGACGCCCTGCTTTCTCAGAACCGCAACCGCCTTCCGTGATACTCATTGTTTCATGTGGATCCAGAGATCACCTCACCCCAGCTTGCTCTGGGATAGTCAGTTTGCTTTTATTGCAACCTGCCGGGCACCAGAGCCGAGATTGTCACCAAGGCTCAAGACACGGCCCTGAGGGTCAGTCGAGGGACAGTCTAGTCACTGTAAGCATATCGAGGAGGGCGAAGCCCAATCTTCACAGGGAGCAGCCCCTCCGCAGCAAAGATTTGGCATGCTTGGACAGAGTACTCCAGGCTTCAGCACCCCGCAGTTTTGCCCGTGACCTTATTATCCGACCTGTGACGACTCGGCCTCACCACCGCACAAGACGCCACCATCCTCTCGCCTTATCTCGACATAGCCCAGTACCAAGAGGCAAGATTACCACCTCCTCCTCCGCCGGAGACCGGTCGTGTTCATGCTATTACCAGAGAGGATGCTCAGCGGGCCGACGGATCTGTTTTCCGCGGTACGATTTCCATTTATGCTTTTACTGCTGATATTTTGATTGATACTGGTAGTTCGCATTCTTTTATATCCCATACCTTTATGCGGGAGGTTGGTAGATTACCTACTGTTAGATTGCGGCGATTGACTGTTTCCCTACCGTCCGGTGATACTTTAGACGTCACCCAGGAGATCAGAGGTTGCCCGTTAGACTTTGGCAACATGATACTTACGGTAGATCTTCTAGTATTGGAGATGGTCGAGTTTGATATCATTCTTGGCATGGATTGGCTGTCAATATATCATGCTACCGTTGATTGCCGACGAGGGTGGTCACCTTCCGCCTCCGAACCAACCCTCGGAGTTTCACCGCATTAGAGACGACGGCATCTCGATTATTTCGCGATTCAGCAGGTCTCACTACCGCCATGGTTTTCGTTGTCGCTGATCAAGACGAGGATGAGTAGTTCACGCCTCCGACGTTCTTGTTGTCCGGAATACCGGATGTATTTCCAGGAGCTGTGTTTGCCTCCTAGAAGGCCATGGAGTTCGCTATTGAGCCGATTCCAGAACCGCTACCGACATCGAAAGCTCCGTATCGTATGGCACCAAAAGAGTTGAACGAGTCGAAGGTTCAACTCCAGGAGCTTTTAGACAGGGGATTTATTCCCTAGTGTTTCACCATGGGGTTCTCCGGTTATTTGTCAAGAAGAAAGACGGCACCATGAGATTATGTATTGACTACAGACAGCTGAATGTTACCATCATAAATAAATATCCATTACCACGGATTGAGGATTTGTTTGATCACCGTACTTCACTGTATTCTAAGATTGATCTGCGATCCGGATATCATCGAGAGTCGAGATTCGATATCCGTAAGATGCTTTCCGCATCGTATACATTATTATGAGTTTTGGTAATGCCATTTGGGCTTACCAATGCTCCAGCGGTGTTTATGGATTTGATGAACCGCATCTTTCTGGAGTATCTGGATCAGTTTGTTATCGTTTTCATTGATGACATATTGGTCTACTCTCGTTCCGAGGAGGAGCATGCACAGCATCTTCGCACAGTCTTAGAGATTCTTCGACGACATCAGCTGTACGCGAAGTTCAGCAAGTGTGCATTCTGGCTATCCTCAGTTGGGTTTCTGGGACACGTGGTTTCTAGCAGAGGTATTTCAGTTGATCCTCAGAAGATCGAGGCTGTCACCGGTTGGGAGCAGCCGAAGTCAGTTCAGGAGATCCGCAGTTTTCTGGGTTTGGCCGGATATTACCGACGTTTTGTCGAGGGATTCTCGCGTATTGCTATGCCGTTGACACGTCTTACCAGGAAAGGCGTGAAGTTCATATGGTCCGAGGATTGCGAGACCAGCTTCCAGGAGCTGAAGCGGAGATTAGTGTCGGCTCCAGTTTTGGTTTTACCTTCTGGAGAGGATGGATTTGTACTTTACACCGACGCATCTCTACAGGGTTTGGGCGCTGTTCTGATGCAGCACGGCAGAGTAGTCTCTTATGCTTCTCGTCAGTTGAAGGAGCATGAGAAGAACTATCCAGTTCATGACTTGGAGTTAGCTGCCATCATCTTTGCTCTGAAGCTTTGGCGTCATCATTTATACGGTATCACATTTGAGATTCTCACTGATCATAAGAGTCTCAAATACATTTTCACTCAGAAGGAGCTTAATCTCCGACAGAGGAGATGGATGGAGTTCCTGAAGGACTACGATTGTACCATTAGCTATCACCCGAGGAAAGCTAATGTGGTTGCAGATGCACTCAGCAGAAAGTCCAGAGGGACTTTGGCTTGCCACTGGACTTCAGTCACGGACTTGATTCAGAGTTTCTCCGAGTTAGATCTTGAGGAGCAGGGACCGACAGAGCAGGGTATTCTTGTTACCATGGTTGCTCAGTCGTCGATCAGGACGAGGATCCTAGAGGCACGTGCTAGTGATCGATTTGCGCTTATTAGCAATGATAGCTTAAGCATCGAATTTACACGAGACGAGGAGGGTATCATATACTCCGAGGCGCATTATGCACTTCGCCTCATCCGGTCTTACAGAGTTATTACAGAGGCACACGTTTCGATTTGCGATCCATCCAAAGTGGGACCCGCATGTATCGAGACTTGAGGCGTTCCTGGTGGAACGGCATGAAGAAGGACATCGCGATTTCGTAGCTAGATGTCTTGTTTGTCAGCAGTGAAGAACACCGGAGACCTGCAGGTTACTTCAGTGGATTCCTATTCCCGAGTGGAAGTGGGATCACATTACCATGGACTTTGTGGTAGGGTTGCCGAGGACACGACGAGGCTATGACGCGATTTGGGTAATCGTTGATCGATTAACCAAATCCGCACACTTATTAGCGATTCGAGGACTGATCCCCGGATCGATTAGCGATTTGTATTGCCGAGAGATTATCGGACTACATGGCGTTCCATTGAGTATCATTTCGGATAGAGATCCACGGTTTACGCCTCGCTTCGGCGTAGTCCGCAGCAGCCTTGGGCACACAGCTTTCAAGATGACCTTCCATCCATGCATGATGGACAATGAGCGACCATTCAGACTTTAGAGGACCTGCCGAGATCATGTGTTATGGATTTCGGAGGCGCTTGGGAGGACCATCCGCCATTGGTAGAGTTTGCCTACAACAATGGCTTTCATTCGGCTATCCAGATGGCACCGCTTGAGGCGTTGTATGGTAGACCTTGTCGGACACCCGTCCTCTGGGATGAGGTTGGAGAGGCTCAGTTGTTGGGACCTCATAGAGTTCAGCAGGATGCAGAGTTGGTCCGTACTATCAGACGGAGGATGTCAGAGGCGCAGGATCGCCAGAAGAGTTATGCTGATCGGAGACGCAGACCACTAGAGTTCTCTGTTGGCGACCATGTATTTCTGCGAGTTTCACCCACGAAAGGGGTGAAGAGATTTGGCCTCAGAGGTAAGCTGGCTCCGCGATACATTGGTCCTTTCGAGATCTTGGAGAGGATCGGAGCAGTAGCTTACCGACTGGCACTACCACCGTCCCTGTCAGGCGTTCACGATGTATTTCACGTATCCATGCTGAGGAGATACGTGCCTGATCCGACACATGTGCTGGCAGATATTCCAGTTCCAGTTCAGCCTGACATTACCTATGAGGAGGTTCCGGTACGGATTCTCGACCGGAAGGAGCGTCAGTTGCGGAACAAGACTATCCGGCTGGTTAAAGTCGGATGGCAGCATCATTCGGACGAGGAGGCTACTTGGGAGCTCGAGGACACTATCCGAGCTCAATATCCCCATCTTTTCACTTGAGGTATGTGATTTATTTACCGTTCAGCATTTATACTCAATATCTGTTGTTAGTACTTGCTGGTGGTAGATAACGAAATTTGGGGACCAAATTTTTATAAGTGGGGGAGAATGTAAAATACCGGAAAAATAGGAAATATTAATAAGGGATTTTTCTGGAATTTTTGGAAATTTTTCGGGTATTTTTCGGAGCTCGTACGGACGAGTTAACGGGGACAAAAACGGGGCCCGGGAAAAGCCTGTTTAGGTTACCCCGTTTAAGCGAGGAAATATTTATATTTACATTTCCTTATTCTTTTATATTTCTTAATTTTCTTTTCTCTACCCCGCCGAAACCTCTCGAGCGGCGATTCCTTCCCACGCGCACCCGAGCCCGCCGGTTTGCCCTAACCGCCGGCCCCGGCGGTTTCTTCCTCGCCGGCGCTTGATCAAGAGCCAAACCCCTCTTCTCTCTGCGCCTTCTCCACCCGACAGCACCGCCGGGTGCTCTTCCTCCTCCCTGAGCCACGCGCCGCCGCCACCCCTGCCGACGCCGTGCCCTAGCCGAGCACTGCCGACGTCGTGTCCTAGCCGACCGCTTCATTGCCGGCGATCTTCCCTGAGCCGAGCATCACGCCGGCAGCCGACCTATTGCCTTTGCCCTAGCTTGGATCGCGAGCTTCTCCGCCGCTGAGATCAGGAACGCGCCGGCGACGCTTGAGCGACCACCGACGAGTCTCCTTTCTTTCTCCTTGCGCTCATGAGGTGCCGCCGGTCACTGGAAAACCAGCGCCGTCGCCGTGCCCTAGCAGTGGTCGTTGAGGTAGCTGTTCGACCCTAATATTTGCTTTGGATATCTGGTTTGTTTGTGGTGTTGACCTTTTGATTTCATTTCGATCCGATGATGGCAGTAGATAGCGCTGTTTAGGTGGATCTGGGAATTTGGGTGTGTGGGCTGCTCTTTGGTCCAGCATCCACTCCTTTTGGCAGTAGATCAGTGTTCACGACTGTGAATTGAGGTAAGTGTAGGGATTTGATACGTGTTGTAGATAATGGATTAATTTAGGTGTGATTTGATTACATGATCATATGTAGTAATTTTGCTACGTGATGTGATGAATTAGGTTTATGTATAGAATTGGATTGGTATTGAATTTAATCCATTGCTTGTTTTGTTACATGGGATCAATTCCATTTCTAAGGAAGGATAAGGTTATTAAATAGGTTTGGAGATTTTTATTTAGTTATATAGCTAAATACATTATCTGTTTGATAACACAGGACTTTGACGCGAGACGGTATCTCGACGTTGGATTGGACATTTCTTATTTGGAGGCGGGTACTTTTGACTTTTGTTGTCTTTGATATGCTTAGTAATGGAATTAACATGTTTCATTAATTATGTTTCTTATCTATATCGGTTAATCACTACCCAAATCTT
Organism: Zingiber officinale; assembly: GCF_018446385.1. Classification (NCBI taxonomy): domain Eukaryota; kingdom Viridiplantae; phylum Streptophyta; class Magnoliopsida; order Zingiberales; family Zingiberaceae; genus Zingiber; species Zingiber officinale. The sequence continues at coordinate 147,412,804 of NC_055992.1, read as the reverse complement.
ACATGCTTGATTGATTGATTGGTTTTGCATCTCAGGTATATTTTTACCTGTTTATACATGCTTATAGAGGTAGTGATATGCCATGCTTGACCATGTTCAGGACCTAGGTTTTTATACCTTCTGTGTACCTTGATTTGATATGATTCTTTGACCTAGGGTGCACATTTCTATATATATGGATTAGGTCAGGATGTTTATATGGTTATTGCCATGCATCATTTGCATGATTGCATGCTGTGCGATAGTCCGCTCCATTATTGCTGAGCACATCGCCAGTTACATGGATCTGCACACACCACCACTCATGGGTTAGTGGTCGATTCAGGCTGAGTGTGTCGCAGCAGGGACTCTGTTAGGCACCGTTGGTCCGCTCATGGGTAGTGTGACACAACGAGTTATCCGACAGGGATTCCTCCCCGTCTTTGAGTACCGGGAGTTGAGAGTACGCTCCCCCATCTATGATTTGGGGTAGGAGGATAGGTGTACTCCGACAGCATCCCTCCACTCGGTCACTCATCGGGAGTAGTGACGACAGAGTGCACGGTTGTCACCCCTACCCACTCGGCCTCACTTTGGTATGAGATGATCGACTGGCGACCAGGACGGATCATTGGCATCATATGCATGATGCATTTATTGCTTGTGTTTGTGGTTGCTGCATTTATATGCTGCATATTGTTTGGATGCCTATGTTTGACATGCATACAGGATTCCTATACCACTCGGACTGTTTGACCTTATACTCAGGACCTGGTTAGTACAGCATTCTCCTGTTTACTTCAGATGCATATTTATATCTTTCTTATAGCAGGAGACTGTACGCATGATTAGTGTTAGGTGTTATTTCTTTACTTTGCATATCAATTGTACCTGCTGAGTGTTGGACTCACCCCGCCTCCATTGTTGATATTTTCAGGTTGATGTTGTCAGGAGAGAGTTCCAGTTGCTGGTCCCTGCAGACCTCGAGGATAGGATTTGGTTTCCGTTTTGGTTTCTTTTCTGTTCTAGACTATTTAAAACTTGTTATGTTTTAGATTTATTCCACCTATGGACGTTGTATGGATTTTATGATGTCGATGAAATTGGATTTGGTTTTATTCTACTACATGCCTGCCTGAACGGCAGAAGAGGTAAGAAAAAATCGGATTTGGGCTTTACGAGTGTAGTTGAGTAGGGTGGATTTCGAGTCAGAGTATTATTACTGCGTGGTTGTGTCAGCCAGAGGCTGAATATATATATAAACTGCGTGGTGATTGATTTTATTTATTGTTATGATTCCAGCCGCCTGTGGCTGAGTATTTAGTGCTTGTAGAAATTTTTGATTGTCCGTCGTACAGGAGAGATGCTGCCGAAATTTTCTCGGACAGGGACTCCTCTGGGGGCGTGACAACCGCCGGCCGAGCCGCTTCTCTGCCCTAGTGTTGTCCTCCTCCCTCTTGTCTCTGCCTGACGATGCCACCATGCCCTAGTCTCCCGCGACACCAAAACCTTTCCTCTTTCTCTTCTGCCCGGTGCTGTCTGAGCCCTAGCCATCTTTCCGATCGCCTTCATTCACTTTCTTTGGATCATCTCCCTTGCATGAGTGATCTTCCGCCGGAAGAGGGAAAAACCCAAGCCTCTCTTCTACCCGTGCCCTAGGCCAGGATCGTCGGAGTAAAGGGTGTTCCAGACTCGGAGGGTAAGTTGCTTCGACCAATTCTTCTTCTTTTGCTTCTCTTCGAGTCATGCCCTATTCACTGCTTGCTGCCACCAGGTTCTGTCGATCCACCGCCGGCGCACCCTTGCCCTAACACTGTCGTCGGATCCTTGACCACCTCCGACCCTTTCAAGCGCCAACCTCTTGTGCTGATCCCTCTCCTCAATTCGTTGAAGCAGTGCCATGATGTCGAGGCAGTCCAACGCTGCTAGAGGTGGCTTTGGGCAGCAATAGACACACTGGTGATTTCCAGCCGTGGGTTACACTCTGATCAAGAGGCATCAGTGATTATTATCAGATTTGGTGAGATTTAAGATTGAAGTTATTGCTAGGATTAAAATGGCGGATTGTTGTTTAGAGTATTGATTAAGTTATTGGAGGAATTATGTGAGTTGGATTCATGATATGTTGAATATTAAGTAAGTGATTGATCCTTATGAGGTAAAGGATTCATGGATGGTTTGATTAGGGTTTTCCCTAATTAGGTTGAGTTGAGATTTAGCTAATTATTGCATATGTAATTAGCTAAATTATAATCATGTGATTTGTAGGACGTTGATTCGGGACGAGCACTTCGACATAGAGGTTGATTAGCTTGATCTACATTGGAGGCGGGTACCTCTTGACTTATCTTTTATGATATTGTCATTTGGATATGCATAGTATTTTATAGCTACAAGCAATGATCATGTTTGCCTTTGGTATGTCACGGTTTGATACCCATAGCATGTTCTGTTTTTGTCGTTTGTTATGTATCCATGTTTATGCCTCGTGATTATTGCCATGGTTACCTTAATTCCTAGAGTAAGTGACATACCATGCTTTACTGAGTTTAGGACTAGATTCTGGATTTTTATTATCTGGCATGTGTATCTATATTTTTATATCATATCTTATCTGTGTACCTAGACCTTTTGCTTTGATCCATGTACATTGTTGGTACATATTTTATGGAGGTGGATATGTTCAGGACCTAGGTTGTTATACTATAGAGGACCTGTATACTCTAGATCTGTGGATTTGACTTACTTGTATTAGGGTACACATTTATATATATATATGTGGATTTGGTTCAGGATATTGTCATGCTTAGTTTCATGCACCATTCGCATGATTGCATGCTGCGTGATAGACTGCTCCATTATTGTAGAGCATATCGCCAGTTTTATCACTGTTCGGTGCTCCGTTGGTCCGCTAATGGGTAGCGTGACGCAACGTGGTAGCACGTCAGTTTTGCTCTGTTCGGTGCTCCGTTGGTCCGCTCATGGGTAGTATGACGCAGCGTGGTAGCACGTCAGGGATCCCTCCCTGTCATGATGTATCGGGAGATGAGAGCATTGCCACTACAACAAAAACCTTCATAGACATCGGTTTTCCACCGGTGTCTATTTCATTTTCGACCGATGTCTATGAAGCCGATGTTAAAAGTCTGTCATTTTAGACATCGGGTTAAAACCGGTGTAGTATCACTTAACGACACCGATCTTCGAATCGGTTATTAACCGGTGTAGTATCACTTAACGACACCGTTTCATCAACGGTGTAAAACCGATGTAATATTGTATGTTAATAACACCAGTTTTGGCAGCGATAAATGACCGATGTAATATTAGTTAATAACACCGGTTTTGCAGCAGTGGAAAATCGATGTAATATGTATATTTTTTAACAGCACAAATTTGATTTTAAAACCGACAATAACAAAAAAAATACACAAATATTCACAAATTATACAAATATTCTTCATTCAACTATATCCATAAAATACACAAATATTCACAAATTATATAAATAATCTTCTTACAACAATATCCATAAAATATCCAAACATTCTTTTTACATCAAAAGCTAGCTAATAGATATCAAAATCAAGGTAGAACATTCTTTTAACACATCAAGGTAGAACCGCACTTCAAATGTAATCTAGTATGCATTCAGCCCACTCGAACCGCACTTCATCAATTTCAACTCTGGAGTATTTGAGATTTGTAAACTGTAAAAACACATAAATCCATCATATGTCAAATAACTAAAACAAATGTGTAAATGAATCAAATAAAATAGAATACTGAGTTTTTAAAGCTGCTGTGGAAGATAACGAATATAACATAGAATCTAAAACTTTCATATATGACACTTAGTATATGCTGCTTAGAATATAACATAGATAATTTGCTCATTCTAATTCAAGTGTATAGATTGATAAGAACCGACAACATTATACAACAACTTACTAGGCATGATAATGGTTGAACAAAGAAATATGACTACACAACAAATCCAGTGAAGGAAGCATAGAAGAACAAAGCTACCTCTGATGAAGAGATATACTATTTATTGTATTACCTCTGATGTCATCTTGGTATCCTGATAGATGAAGGGATTCATCTATCAAATCTGTCTAACGCTTACCCTTTACTGTAGAGTCTAATGTTAGAAGATGGCCAAATAATGTCGTGTCCAAGGGAAGAATTGACCCTTACACTACTGAAAGAATACTGTTTGGAAAACATGAAAATTGAAAGGGTGGAATTTCATATCTCCTCTTTGACTATCTTGGTGACATTGTTTTTTCCAGGTGAATAATGTAGCTATTGGGGGAATAGCATCGAATACTCAGCTACTGGATTCCTCCAAGTAAGCGGTAAACCAAATCAATATCTTGAGACTTAAGGCACCTCAAGCATGTACAAGTACACTACTGGAACACAATTAAGACTATGTTTCATATTTTATTTTTTATTTCCTAAATTCAATATAGAAATAAAACCCTTAAAACACAAAAGACCACCAATTTCAGTCTTCCAATGGAAAGGGAAATAAAAACCCCAGATTGAATAGAGAAAAGAAATAGAAACATTATTGAAAGTGGTTTGTTGAACTATATTTTTCTCTTATTTCTGAGCATTTGTGCTTTTACTTTGGTTGTGTATGATTCTTTCTCTGAGGAAAATGTTATAGATGCAGCCAGTTAGCTCATCAGGCCTGGCAAATGCAATTGTAGAGACTTATGAATTAGCCAAAGATTGCATCAACACAAACTATTATGGTCCAAAAAGAGTGACAAAGGCATTTATCCCTCTGCTTCAGTCATCCCAATCACCAAGGATAGTGAATGTATCCTCACTCTATGGGAAACTGCAGGTACAATGTCCATTATGAAATATACAATCTTTTTCCCTTCTCCAATCTACAACTTACTCTACTGTATTTTTCTTCCCCATGTCAGTACATCCGCAGCGAAAGAATCAAATAAGAGCTAAGGAATGTGGATACTCACTCTTACTTCTAGTTGAACTTGAAATTCATTGGTATAGCTAAATATGGTAATGGGTACCCTTTAGGTTTGATTACCCATTTATCTTAATAGGTTAGGTTAAATTCGAGTATTAATGTGTTAGATATTTAGAGGAAGTTGAGCAGGTTCAAAAAATGTAATCAATCCTTTAATCCTAAGGTTACCATTAAAGATAGCTTATCCAGCCACTCTACTCACTGCAGCTCCTAATCTCTAATTCCTTTCTTCTTAGGCAATCATTTAGTCCAACTAGTATCTGGTTTGTAACAAAAGCATAACATCCGGTTTGTATCAAAAAAATCATTGTAACAAAAGCATAGCATCCGGTTTGTATCAAAAAAATCATAGCAAGCACCAGGGGAAAAGCATAGTAGCGGCAAGATCTCAAAAGCTAAGAGACGTTCATAATCAATCAAAATCAATGAGTTTAATTGTATCAATTATGATACTGAAACAGTGTTGGAAAATGCAACAAATTATCTTTAGGGCTTATATGCAAAATGGAAAATATTGTATTATTACCATTGCTGGAAGTGAATCCTTGTGGTCAACTCCAAAATTTTCAATTATATCTTTCATATATCGCATGATATAAAAACCACATTGCTCCGCATCCGGTTGTTGAGGAGTCTATGTTAGAAAAGAAATATTGGAATAACTCCTTCAAGGATAGTGAAACAGTTGCTAATCAAAAGGACATACCTTGACAACTACCCATGTTGGTTGTTTTTTTCCCTTTCCTTCCAGCCTTCGCATTATACATTTTCAAGGCCCTACATGCATATAACCCGTGGGAATTGTATTGCCACATCAAAATACTTACATGTTTCAACAAAGGTAAGAAAAAAAGCCAAAAAACTTACATGTTGACAACATATTTCCAATCTTGATCACGAATGCGGTGACTAAGAGGATCCAACAAAAAAATAATCTCCTTCTCAACATTGATGATAGTCAAAATCCAGTGAAAACTACACAAAGAAATATAATTAGTGTATATATGCATCTTGCAAGTTCTCAAAATATGCAAGTGAGAGTGATATATAATGTTATTCTTACTCACCCAACGTTGCATGGCACAACAACCAATTGACCAGATGAGGTACCAATTAGCCTACTGCTTAAGTAACAAGCCCTTTTATTCAATTGTTCTTGGATGAAATCTCTATTCTGATTTCTTGATGGTACATATTCCACAGGCACTGGATCCACCAATCTGAAATCCTGCAGCAACATCTTTTCCTGCATCTTTCTATATAGATGCCTACAATTGGAAAATATCCCAAAAAAATGATGAAATCTAAATTAATGAAACACATAAATAAAGTCCAATTCAATTGAAAGCTTACCACATATACACAACTATGCAAGTGTCTGTGATTGACTTCAATTCACAAAAGGGAAATATGTCATCGCAATTAACATGGACTGTGCGCTCCATGCCAAATACATCAGGAACTAATTCCAAAATCACATTCTCTGTTTCATCAAGACGCTGAAAATAACTATATAAGATGTGTAAGGATCTTGGCACATTGGACGATTGTAACTTAGACTTCTCTTGTCTGTTGTCAACTTGTTTCTTCCTGGTCTTCTACATATGTAGATGCAACCATATATATATTAGATATGTGACATACTTTAAATGTACACAAAATTTAGACAACACTTTATCACATTTACCTCATCCCGTATGCTGATTAAGTGCACAGGCCAAGCCACATGGCCACCTACAGCATCCCCAATACTCTGACATGCAGACGGGATTGCAACATGCAGTGGTGCTGATTGATCAATTGCTTTATCAATGGCAATCCTCATGCAATTCACAGGTAATGGAACATCATCAATAAAGTTGCCAGGTCCATTAACAGAGACAATTGTCCCATATGCAACAGTCTTGTCGTTAGGCTGCAATAACAACATCACTGCTTTTCCCTATAAGACAAACAATTCATGAATCTTCAACAGATAGTGCTTTACAAGATTCATTAGATACTAACGATGGGATAATAATATCAACGTGAAATATATATTTAACCTGTAAAGTCGAATCCTTCTCAATAACTTTCGCATCATCATCATCATGTTCTTCTAGGCCTTCATTTGAGAGGCGCCTATGACGTTCAACTTCAGGTTTTATATCGAGGAGGCATTGTGGTTTAACTGAGCAGCTACCCTTCTCCTCACTCTCAAATTCTCGACCAGAAAGTTTCAACACCATTGCTTCCAATTTTTCTATTCTGTCACCTTGGTCAAAAAGCATAGCTTTTGCCTCCTTAAACTCTTTCTGTTGCCTTTCATAGGCAGCCTTATCAATTTGCACCTTCCCTCTAGCAAGCTTGAAGAAGGATGATGGAGTGACATTTGCTCCTATGCCTCTCACACGTCCACCATGTTCATTAGAATTCAAGGCCTTCGTGAGAATATCCTCAAATGGTCTATGTTCTCTTGAAGAAAATCCTAGTACCATAGATGTTAGCATGATAAACAAAAACCTTGTATCTGTCGTAATCCCAAGTTAAATTGAATACTTTCCTAGCTGACCTTAGATATCAAGACAAACGCTACCTAGAGAACTCGGATTATTACCTCAATTATTCATCTTTTGTATTCTCATGATAAACATAAGAGAGTTGTTCATTCCTCTAATTAAATATAATATCTGTTGAAGTATATTATAAATATGTAAAATTCATAAGCAAAACGATAGTTTGATCTCTATCTATAGCACAAGTTAGTGATTGATCCATCTAGAATTAAACAAAACAAGCTACGAAAGTGAATTAGCCTTTCAAAATCTCTCTAACAGCATGACATAGGTCTCTACAGGTGGTGAACTATCCCAATAATGAAACAATGCAAAAGCGAGCAGCACTAAAAGCTAAGTAAACTCCAGTCAAACTGGTATCTTGCAATCCCAACCGCTTTCAATCTACAAAAATCTATGAACCCTAACTTCTGATAGATCACAGAAGATCCACAGTAACTTCTGGCGACAAATGCCCAATACAAAAGGAAGGAAACGTGCTAGGAGCTAAAAATGACCGGTTTCATTAAAATCACGTCTAAAAATGGAATTTGCAGCCGGATCCTCACAATGCAATTCAACCACGAGAAAAAACCAAGTCACGAAGCAGCTGAAGAATAAAGAAATAAAGTAGTTACTTGATGTAAGCCCGACCATCTCCGATCCGTACGGGACCAAGGGCGTCGAGGCGGGACGCGACAATGCCCTCGCTGCCGCCGGAGAGGAGGAGCGCGTTCCCTACCTCCTTGAAGGGCTCGATATCGTAGGCGTGGATCGAGGCCTCCGTCCCCAAGGTCATCGCCGCGGCGACGAGGAGCACGGCGATTGGGGCCACCAGATCCATAGCTGGATATCGGAGAAGAGAAAGGAGGCTGGAGAGATCTCGCCAGGAGAGCGAGCGAGAGAGCGGATGTCACGCCCCGGGGGTGTCCCTGTCCGAAGAAATTTCGACAGCACCTCCCCTGTATGGGTGACAATCTGAAGCATTTTTACAGACACAATATACATCAGCCACATGCGGCTAGAATATATATACACAACCACGTAGCTAATAATCTCAGCCTACACGACTGGACAAACATAACATCAACCACGCAGTTATATAAATTTTTATCAGCCCACTCGGCTGAAACCAAAACCAACACAACAGAAATACATGAAACAAGCTCATACAAGACAAAACAACACACTGCTAGCCGGCTAGGCTTACACCACAGAACGACACAATACTCCGAAAACAAAACCGGAACACACCAAGCCAAAAACACACATATCATATACCAAGATAAAATAAACAAGAAGGCGGAGACATGTCTTCTGATGTGACGTGGGGACCAGCAGACAGGATGCTCCAAGCGACACCATAAATAACCTGGTACCTGAAAAAGATAGTGTCCACGGGGGTGAGTTCAACAACTCAGCGAATACCAATAGACATGCCTAGTAAGATATATCTAACAGCAATAAACATGGAATACAGCTTCCGAATAATATATAAGAAATATACAAAACTGAATAGTAACAAAGGAAGTTGTACTCACCAGGAACTCCTATCCTGAACTAAAGGGGACATCAAACCGATACGCAGTATGTCTCCTGTATGCATGTCAAACAAATGCATCCACCAAAATACAGCATATAAGTGCAGCAAACACAAGCAAATAAATGCAATCAATGCATGTGATGACAGTGCACTCTAACATCACTGCCCCTGATGAGTGACCGAGTGGACGGAATGCTGTCGGAGTACTCCTGTCCTCTGACCCCAAATCATAAATGGGGGAGCTCAATGCTCTCATCTCCCGGTACACGATGACGGGGAGGTATCTCTGCCGGCTTCCACGCTGAGTCACCTGACCAACGGAGCCAAACAAAGTCCACCGTCTACCGGCTACCACGCTGCTACACTAAATGCCAGCGGAACCAAACAGAGCGGAACTGTCTGCCGGCTACCACGCTGAGTCACCTGACCAACGGAGCCAAACAGCAGAACCGCCACACACCTGCCTGATAAACCACTAATCCATGAGTGGTGGTGTGTGCAGTACATGTAACTGGCGATGGGCTCAACCAGTGGAGCCGACAATCGCACAGCATGCAATCATGATGCATGACACTAAGCATAGCAAAACTGATCAACATAACCATATCCATATATATAAAATGAGTACTGTAAAATCGATGGTTACATACCAAGATCTAGAGTACACAGGTCAGATAGAATATCAAAAACCTATGTCCTGAACATAATAAATATGGAATATCCTGATCAGCATAGAAAAATCCATATATACATAATATGGGTACCACAGTATCAGTAGGTCAAATTCACGGATCTAGGGTATATAGGTCCTCTATGGTATAACAACCTAGATCCTAAACATATCCCCCTTCCATAGCATATGTACCAACAATATGCACAGATCAAAGCCACAAGATCTAGGTACATGAATCATATATGATATACCAATAGAAATACACAATCCAGGCATGGCATAAAAACCTAAGTATCAGATAATTTAGATACACATGCCAGAAACAAAAATCCAGAGCCTAATCCTAACCTCAGTAAAGCATGGTATGCCACTCTAGAAACTAAGATACTCATGGCAATAAGATACTTATGGCAACAAATCACGAGATATAAGCACGGATACATCACAGGCGACAAACCTAACATGCTATGGATATCAAACAGTGACATAACAAAGGCAAACATGTTCATTGCTTGTAGCTATAAAATACTATGCATATCCAAATGACAATATCATAAAAGATAAGTCAAGAGGTACCCGCCTCATATAGAAGGGTCCAATCCAGTAGTAGATCCCTCGTCGAGACACTCGTCTCGAATCCAAATCCTGCAAATCAAACATACAGATTTAGCTAATTACTTATGAGTTAAATAGCTAAATCACATCCTCAAACCTAATTAGGATAATCATAATCAAATACGATTATTGATTAACCACCTAAGCTAAAGTTAAACTGGTTTAACCCTAATAAAGCCATCATCTACCTTAGATTAGTTTAGGTTAAACATAAACCCCTTTCCTAATCTAACAATCTATATTCCACAATCGAAATTGCATTAGATTTATGTAAAAAAAAAAAACCATCCATCACCCAAACTTGTATTAGGGTTTAGTGAATACCTCTAAGATGACAACAAGGTAGCTGTTAAGGGGTAATCGAGTCTGTCCAGCGGTGACAAGGTCTTGCAAATTTGGTGAAGAGGAAGAAATGAACCTCCCTGATGGAATCCCTAATGCAAGTTCCACCAAACACATCAACACTTACTGGACGGATCAAAAATCAATAAGACAGTCTATTAACAGCTTACCACAGTTTGTGTCGGCAGTGCTAGAGCTAACCATCACCCAAAATCGGAGGTAGCTATTGGCCGATAGTAGTCACAAGACGACTGTAGAGATTGGCGATGATGGGATCAAAGGCGGCCGCTTAATATTGGTCACTGGAGGAAGAGGTAGCAGTCTGAAAGCCGATCGAAATCACATCCAGCAAACCTTGGACTCGAATCTTCACCTAGACAGAGAAATTGGAGATCGACAGCTTCGCCTCGGTTGGTGCCAAGTGTTCAACGCTAGGGCAAAGAGAAGACAGCTCTGCTCGGTGGCCGGAAGAAGAAATCAGAAGGGAAGAAGGGTTCGGCCGGCGGAAGCTCGCGGCGTCGCGTCGGCCAGAGGAGAAAAAGAGGGCGTCGGGAGGCGCTAGGGCACAGGCGATGTGCTGGCTTCCTGTGGCCGGTGATCGGCGCACGGCTCGGCATGGATGAGGGGGAGAGGAGATCGGCTCTGGGAGGAAGAATGAGAAGAGAAGAAATGGTGCACAGGCGCCGGTAGGGCAAAGATCGGCGTTGCAAGGCTCGGGAGGAAACCGTCGGGCACGGGTAAGAGCACGGCGTCGGGGAGAAAGAAAAAAGAAATAGGAAAAGAAAAAGGAAAATAAGAAAATATACATTTCCTCGCTTAAATGGGTAGCCTAAACAGGCTTTCCCGGGGCCCAGTTTTCATCCCCGTAAACTCGTCCATACGAGTTCCGAAAAATTCCCGAAAAATTTTTAAAAATTCTGTAAAATTCCCTTATCAATATTCGCCATTTTCCGGTATTTTACATTCTCCCCCACTAATAAAAATTTGGTCCCCAAATTTCGTTATCTACCATCAGCAAATACTAACAACTGGTAGAGCGTATAAATGCTGAACGGTAAATAACTCACATACCTCAAGTGAAAAGATGGGGGTATCGAGCTCGGATTATATCCTAGAGCTCCCCAGTAACCTCCTCGTCCAAATGATACTGTCATCCGACTTTACCAAGTCGGATATTTTTATTCTGCAACTGATGCTCTTTCCGGTCTAGAATCTATACCGAAACCTCCTCATAGGTGACGTCAGGCTGAATAGGAACTGAGATATCTATCAGCACATGTGTCGGGTCGGGTATGTATCTTCTCAACATAGATACATGGAATACATCGTGAACACCTGCCAAAGCTGGTGGCAACGCCAAATGATAAGCTACCGCTCCAATTCTCTCTAAGATCTGGAAAGATCCAATGTATCGTGAAGCTAGCTTACCTCTGAGGTCAAATCTCTTCACCCCTTTCGTGGGTGAAACTCGTAGAAATACATGTCGCCAATGGAGAACGCTAGGGGTCTGCGTCTTCGATTAACATAACACTTTTGGCGATCCTGCGCCTCTATTATTCTCCGTCTGATAATATGGACCAACTCTTCGTTCTGCTGAGCTCTATGAGGTCCCAATAACTGGGCCTCCCCAACCTCATCCTAGAGGGTGGGTGTCCGACAAGGTCTACCATACAACGCCTCAAACGGTGCCATCTGGACAGGCAAATGTAAGCTGTTGTTGTAGGCGAACTCTACCAATGGCATATGGTCCTTCCAACTGCCTCCAAAATCCAATACACACGATCTCAGCAAGTTCTCTAGAGTCTGAATGGTCTGTTTTGACTATCCATCTGTCTGAGGATGGAAAGCTGTACCGAAACAGAGCTGCGTGCCCAAGGCCTACTGCAGACTGTCAAAATGAGACGTGAACCGGGGGTCTCTATCCGAAATAATAGTCAACGGGACACCACGTGATCTGATGATCTCCCGGCAAAACAGATCTACCAATCGATCCAGGAAATCAGTCTTCCGGATCGCTAACGAGTGCGCGGATTTGGTTAATCGATCAACGATTACCCAAATCGCGTCATGGCCTTGTCGTGTCCTCGGCAAACCTACCACAAAGTCCATGGTAATGTGTTCCCATTTCCCACTCGGGAATAGGAATCCGCTGAAGTAAACCGGCAGATTTCTAATGGTCGGACTTCACCTGCAGACAAACAAGACATCTTGCTACAAATTACGCGATGTTTTTCTTCATACCGTTCCACCAATAGGAACACCTCAAATCTCGATACACGCGGTCCCGCCTGGTTGGACCACAAATCGAGAGCGATGAGCCTCCTGTAGTAGCTCCTGTAAGACCGGATGAGACTGAGGTACGTGTAATCTGCCTCGGAAGTATATAATACCCTCCTCGTCTCGTGTGAACTCGATCTGCTGCCCGGAAGCTATCCAGCTGCCAATGGACCGTAAATACTGATCTTCAACCTAGGCCTCCTGAATCCTCATCCTGATCGAGGATTGAGCAACCATGGTAACCAGAATACCCTGCTCTGTCCGTCCCAGCTCCTTAAGGCCCAATTCGGAGAATTCCTGAATCAAGTCCGTAACCACAACTCGGTGGCACACTAAAGTCCCTCTAGACTTCCTACTAAGTGCATCGGCAACCATCCTGGATGACAGCTAATGGTACAGTCATAATCCTTCAGGAATTCCGTCCATCTCCCCAGTCGGAGATTAAATTTCTTTTTAAGTGAACAGATATTTGAGACTCTTATGGTCAGTGAGAATCTCAAATGTAATGTCGTACAGATAATGCCTCCAAATCTTCAAGGCAAAAATAATGGCGATCAACGACCAGTCATTAACTGGGTAGTTCTCCTCATGTTCCTTCAACTGCCGAGAAGTAGGAGACTACCCTGCCGTGCTGTAGCAAAACAGCGCACAAATCCTATAGAGATGCGTCGGTATAGAGCACGAATCCGTCCACTCCAGAAGGTAAAACCAAAAATCAAAGCCGACATAAACCTCTGCTTCAGCTCCTGGAAGCTGGTCTCGTAGTTCTCGAACCACGTGAACTTCACGGTTTTCCTGGTCAGGCGTGTCATTGCCATAGCAACGCGTGGAAAACCCCCAACGATAACAACCTCTATCTCCTATGGAAACCACGGTACACTCCTACTGGTGACCATGTGTCTCAAACATCTCACAGAAGACAACCAAAAATACACACTACTGATCTTCACATATAGACGTTTCCGACGAAACATCTCTAGACTATGCGAAGATGGTGTACGTGACTCACCGCGGATCCGAAATAGATCACAACATCGTCAACAAAGACAATGGAAATCGATCCAAACATCCTCGAAATACCAGAATCATCATGATAACATCTAGGGCACCGCAAACTCTAATGGTAAAACCAAGACACATAATGTTTGTATCACAGATATTCCTAACCATAAGATCCCTGTCAATAAGTCTAAAATATAATCACCAACAATACAAATCACCAAAAATAGATTCTCCAGTGTGAGAGCAATGCTCCATCATACGAAAATACCACATATGTGGGAGCAACGCTCTACCACAAGAAATCTTCCATATGTGGGAGCAACACTCCACCACAAATAATCCGGAATATGAATCTACAAAAAAATATGGGAGCAATGCTCCGCTACAAGAAACCCGAAATATGTGGAAGCAACGCTCCACCACAACAAACAATAATATGTGGGAGGTATGCTCCACCACAAACGATCCATAACATGTGTGGGAGCAACGCTCCACCACAACCAATACATAATTGCCCAAGGCACCTAACTATCCAGCTAGAGACTGCACAAGATCTCTCTACCACAGATCACTGTGGGTAACCTAGGGTATAACCACCCAGTAAGCAAATCAAATCCATAGTCAACTCTATCATCCTCCTAGTGGGTCGGTCACCCACTAATGGGAGAATTAGTTGACAGGGTAAAACAACCAATATCATAATGTAGACACTCAACATTCTACATTCAACATAGGTGGAATCATCATGATGCTACTAACCATACATCTGGCACGCGTGCACATACAACATAGGTATGATCGACATAATCCTCCAATTAGTGCACACCAAACATACTCATAACACAGGTAAATAAACCAGTGTGATACCTCCAATATTACAAACCGAACCCGTGTGCATACATCATCATAGGTATAATCAACAATACACCTCAAACAACACTCACATGACATATATACACCTATGCCAAGAGTATAATCAACATCAACTTCCCATAAAGCATACTAAACCCAGGTGCACTCACATATCAAACATAAGCAACAAGATACCTCAGATACCACACCAAACACATCTGCACATATCACAACTCAGATTAAATCGATAAGATATCTCCAATATGTCATTAAAAATGTTCAAGCCGAATTTCGAACCCGAGACTAAATTGTCAATCAGGCACATACAGCTAACTATCTAGATTAAAGTACTATCTAGATGGGAATACCCACACTATCTACAAATGAACTATCCATCATAAAACTCCTTCAACTCATAACAATCATATGTACACTTCATAGTTATGCATAATCAGCATATTTAATCCAATCTACCACACAAACCTTATACCACCTTCTAAGTTATCCAATTAGGTACATACAGTCTAAAATTAAAGTACTCATGGAATAGGATACATCGATCCTCTATCGACTGACCAAATCGTCAATAGTATTTGACTAATTCAATCCTTTCCCACGTCAGTATAAGCTAGGTACTCGATGTGCTCAAGATATCCAACTAAGCACGAATAACCCAAGATTCAAACATCTAAAAGTAAAGTAGGTCAATTCCCTACAGATCGGATCAACAAAACTAATCAGTCATCTACTAACTAATCAACAATAAATAAAGCCTCTACAAGCATCTAAGGTAAATCGATCACAACTACCCAAGTCGACAAACGTCAATCTATCTTCTACTGACCGATCTAACGAGAGTAAATCTATTATCTACGGATGAAATTAACTAAGATAACATGGTATACTACTGGCTAGATCAACATAAAGATATAGATACTATCCACTACACAGCTAATAATAGCAGAGGCAGGTATGTGCCTCCATCTGCTAACCAACTAGAAATAACAGAAACTAAAAACTACTGGTGTAAGATATGAAAAATCACTAGAAACTGTAATCCCTCAATCACTATTAAGGTCGATCATCGTCAGTGGCTAACCCCTCACATGTAATATGGCTACAACATCAGACAGATACCAGATAGAAAGTGTCATAACTATCACAGTCAGCAATGCATACTCTAACTAAATAGTAGGATAACAGTATATCAACATACCTCCTATAGCTTGGAGATGCCCTACTGCTGCCATGTCCCAAAACCCGAAAAGTCACATCGAGAAGACCAAAACACAAAATCCGAAACACCGGGAAAATAAGACTCGTAAGCCGATCTCTGATACTAAATAAATTGGTATCAGATAAATCTCAAAAATCCAGTACACATAACAAGTATCGTATACCTGCTTTGATACCACTTAAATTGTCACGCCCCGGGGGTGTCCCTGTCCGAAGAAATTTCGACAGCACCTCCCCTGTACGGGTGACAATCTGAAGCATTTTTACAGACACAATATACATCAGCCACATGCGGCTGGAATATATATATACACAACCACGCAGTTAATAATCTCAGCCTACACGACTGGACAAACATAACATCAACCACGCAGTTATATAAATTTTTATCAGCCCACTCGGCTGAAACCAAAACCAACACAGCAGAAATACATGAAACAAGCTTATACAAAACAAAACAATACACTGCTAGCCGGCTAGGCTTACACCACACAACGACACAATACTCTGAAAACAAAACCGGAACACACCAAGCCAAAAACACACATATCATATACCAAGATAAAATAAACAAGAAGGCGGAGACATGTCTTCTGATGTGACGTGGGGACCAGCAGACAAGAAGCTCCAAGCGACACCATAAATAACCTGGTACCTGAAAAAGATAGTGTCCACGGGGGTGAGTTCAACAACTCAGCGAATACCAATAGACATGCCTAGTAAGATATATCTAACAGCAATAAACATGGAATACAACTTTCGAATAATATATAAAAAATATACAAAATTGAATAGTAACCAAGGAAGTTGTACTCACCAGGAACTCCTATCCTGAACTAAAGGGGACATCAAACCGATACGCAGTATGTCTCCTGTATGCATGTCAAACAAATGCATCCACCAAAATACAGCATATAAGTGCAGCAAACACAAGCAAATAAATGCAATCAATGCATGTGAAGACCGTGCACTCTAACATCACTGCCCCTGATGAGTGACCGAGTGGACAGAATGCTGTCGGAGTACTCCTGTCCTCTGACCCCAAATCATAAATGGGGGAGCTCAATGCTCTCATCTCCCGGTACACGATGACGGGGAGGTATCTCTGCCGGCTTCCACGCTGAGTCACCTGACCAACGGAGCCAAACAAAGTCCACCGTCTGCCGGCTACCACGCTGCTACACTAAATGCCAGCGGAGCCAAACAGAGCGGAACTGTCTGCCGGCTACCACGCTGAGTCACCTGACCAACGGAGCCAAACAGCAGAACCGCCACACACCTACCTGATAAACCACTAATCCATAAGTGGTGGTGTGTGCAGTACATGTAACTGGCGATGGGCTCAATCAGTGGAGCCGACAATTGCACAGCATGCAATCATGATGCATGACACTAAGCATAGCAAAACTGATCAACATAACCATATCCATATATATAAAATGAGTACTGTAAAATCGATGGTCACATACCAAGATCTAGAGTACACAGGTCAGATAGAATATCAAAAACCTATGTCCTGAACATAATAAGTATGGAATAGCCTGATCAGCATAGAAAAATCCATATATACATAATATGGGTACCACAGTATCAGTATGTCAAATCCACGGATCTAGGGTATACAGGTCCTCTATGGTATAACAACCTAGATCCTAAACATATCCCCCTTCCATAGCATATGTACCAACAATATGCACAGATCAAAGCCACAAGATCTAGGTACACGAATCATATATGATATACCAATAGAAATACACAATCCAGGCATGGCATAAAAACCTAAGTATCAGATAATTTGGATGCACATGCCAGAAACAAAAATCCAGAGCCTAATCCTAACCTCAGTAAAGCATGGTATGTCACTCTAGAAACTAAGATACTCATGGCAATAAGATACTCATGGCAACAAATCACGAGATATAAGCACGGATACATCACAGGCGACAAACCTAACATGCTATGGATATCAAACAGTGACATACCAAAGGCAAACATGTTCATTGCTGGTAGCTATAAAATACTATGCATATCTAAATGACAATATCATAAAAGATAAGTCAAGAGGTACCCGCCTCAAATACAAGGGTCCAATCCGGTAGTAGATCCCTCGTCGGGACACTCGTCTCAAATCCAAATCCTGCAAATCAAACATACAGATTTAGCTAATTACTTATGAGTTAAATAGCTAAATCACATCCTCAAACCTAATTAGGATAATCATAATCAAATACGATTATTGATTAACCACCTAAGCTAGAGTTAAACTGGTTTAACCCTAATAAAGCCATCATCTACCTTAGATTAGTTTAGGTTAAACATAAACCCCTTTCCTAATCTAACAATCTATATTCCACAATCGAAATTGCATTAGATTTATGTAAAAAAAAAAACCATCCATCACCCAAACTTGTATTAGGGTTTAGTGAATACCTCTAAGATGACAACAAGGTAGCTGTTAAGGGGTAATCGAGTCTGTCCAGCGATGACAAGGTCCTGCAAATCTAGTGAAGAGGAAGAAATGAACCTCCCTGATGGAACCCCTAATGCAAGTTCCACCAAACACATCAACACTTACTGGACGGATCAAAAATCAATAAGACAGTCTATTAACAGCTTACCACAGTTTGTGTCAGCAGTGCTAGAGCTTACCATCACCCAAAATCGGAGGTAGCTATTGGCCGATAGTAGTCACAAGGCGACTGTAGAGATTGGCGATGATGGGATCAAAGGCGGCCGCTTAATATTGGTCACTGGAGGAAGAAGTAGCAGTCTGAAAGCCAATCGAAATCACATCCAGCAAACCTTGGACTCGAATCTTCACCTAGACCGAGAGATTGGAGACCGACAGCTTCGCCTCGGTTGGTGCCAAGTGTTCAACGCTAGGGCAAAGAGAAGACAGCTCTGCTCGGTGGCCGGAAGAAGAAATCAGAAGGGAAGAAGGGTTCGGTCGGCGAAAGCTCGCGGCTTCGCATCTGTCACGCCCCAGAGGAGTCTCTGTCCGAAGAAATTTCGGTAGCATCTCCCCTGTACGGCGGAAAAAATGAAACTTTCTACATATCACATATACATCAGCCACAGGCGGCTGGAATGATAACAAAAATAAAAATAAAAACAAACACCACGCAGTTTATAAAGATATTCAGCCTCTGGCTATCACAACCACGCAGTTAATAATAGTAATCAATAACAATAGGACTCTGACTCGAAATCCACCCTACTCCACTACACTCGTAAAGCTCAAATCCAACGAACTCACCTCTTCTGCCGTCCAGGCAGGCACGTAGTAGAATGAAATCCAATATCATATCAAAAATCCATCAAAAGATATCACTCCATACAATATCCATAGGAAAAATCCAAAGACAATACTAAAACAAAGTCTGATATAGAAAAAGGCCAAAATAAAACAAATAACGAACTAGTAGAGAACTGGCTCTACGTGCAGATGGGGGGCCAGCGACTGGAACTGCTCCGGACAGCCTCAACCTGAAAATATCAACAATGGAGGCGGGGTGAGTCCAACACTCAGCAGGTACAACTGATATGCATAATAAAACAAATAACAGACAACACTAATCATGCGTACAGTCTCTTGAATACGAGAAGGAATAAATGCAACTGGAACAAAATCAGGAGATAACTGTACTAACCGGAATCAAGGAACAAAGGTAACAGGTCGTCAGACCGAAGAAATCATAATCCTGTATGCATGTCAATCAAATGCATCCATACAAATGCAGCATATAAGTGCAGCAATCACAAACAATAAAATTCAATAAATGTATATGGTGACCGTGCACTCGGACATCACTGCTCCTAACAGTGACTGAGTGGACGGAATGCTGTCGGAGTACTCCTGTCCTCTGGCCCCAAATCATAAATGGGGGAGTTCAATGCTCTCATCTCCCGGTACACAATGACGGGGAGGAAAAATCTCTGCCGGCTACCACGCTGAGTCTCCTGACCAACGGAGCCAAACAGAGTCCACCATCTGCCAGCTACTACGCTGCTACACTAAATGCTAGCGGAGCCAAACAGAGCGGAACTGACTGCCGGCTACCACGCTGAGTCCTTAGACCAACGGAGCCAAACAGCAGAACCGCCACACACCTGTCTGATATACCACTAATCCATGGGTGGTGGTATGTGCAGTACATGTAACTGGCGATGCGCTCAACCATAGTGGAGCCGACAATCGCACAGCATGCAAATATGATGCATGATACTAAGCATAGAAATCTCATGAATAGCATAGCAAGATCCATACATAAATAAAAGGTGTACCACAAGTCAATGCATCGGATGGAAGGTACACAAACAGATAGGGTATCATATAAACCCTAGGTCCTGAACATGATGTATCACATGGTTGGGTCACTACCGAAAGCATGTATGGTCAGATAAATAATAACATGCTAATAAATAAACAAACAACATGTAACAGATCATGTAGTGACCAACCGAATCAAATGGAAACACAATTCTTGCTATATGTTAAACACTTTATCATGCATATCAAAAGACATAAGTCAAAGTACCCGCCTCCAATAATAGAAAGGTCCAATCCGATTCCGAGATAATCGTCTCGTGTCAAAAATCCTGTAATACCAACAGAGATTTATTTATTTAGCTAAAATTCCAGTGAATTTCTAAATAGAATCCTTAAAACTATCTAGGGCAAAACCCTAAATCATAAATCAACATACCTAATTCAACATATAAACTTAACTCACATCTACCATCATAATAGTCCAACCAACACAGAATCTACTACAAGAATCTGTTATCCTACACCTTACCTAGATTCCCAGCAGAAATGTTGTTGCCGAAGAAAAGTAGCCGCTGTTAGAAAACTGCCGGACCCAAAACAAACCACAGAACAACACCTTGCTGGAATTCTTCCCACGGAACAGATCAATATGGTATCAAGCAATAATATCCTTGATCAGAACAAGAACAAATATCAAGCCATGGGAATCATAGATCTAAACACCAACCTAATTAACAACCTAACCTTACCTTAATCGATTTGTCTCCGAGAAAAATGAGGCAAGGCCAGCTGAAAAAAATCAAACCCAGGGCACGGGACTGGTGAGGAAGATCCCTGTGATCGCCGGCTGCTCAAGCACGAAACAAGGCAGTGGCCAGCAGTGGCGTCGGAGCCGGCTAGGGCACTCGCGATGGCAGTGATGATGTCGACTAGGCAAAGAAACTTGATCGGCTGCCGGTGCTCGGAAGAAGAGAAAGGCCGGCGCTAGGGCAGAGCTCCTGGAGTATCAGCGGTCGGCTGTGCTCGGATGTCGCCGAAGAGATGGGTGTCACGGCTGAGCACAGAAGAAGAAATCGGAAATCGGCTGGCTTCGTGCGGAAAGAAAACTCGGCCGGCGGCGGATCTAGGGCACAGTCGCGACGGGGAGAGAAGAGGAGGGAACTGCCGAGTGGCCGGCGGTTAGCGCAAGCCGTCGGCGCCGGTTAGGAGGAGGAGACGACGTCGAAGGGCTTAGGGCACGACACGCGCGGGGAGAGGAAAAGAAACGTAGAGGAAACGGAAAAATAAAGGAAAAAGAAAAAGGAAATATAAAATAAACATTTCCTCGCTTAAATGGGTCTCCTAAACAGGCTTTTCCCCGGGCCCCGTTTTCATCCCCGTTAACTCGTCCATACGAGCTCCGAAAATTCCCGAAAAATTTCCAAAAATTCTGAAAAATTCCCTTATTAATATTCGCCTATTTTTCGGTATTTTACATTCTCCCCCACTAATAAAAATTTGGTCCCCAAATTTCGTTATCTACCATCAGCAAGTACTAACAACATATATAAAGTATATATGCTGAACGGTAAATAAATCACATACCTCAAGTGAAAAGATAGGGATATCGAGCTCGGATCGTATCCTCGAGCTCCCAAGTAGCCTCCTCATCCGAATGATGCTGTCATCCGACTTTAACCAGTCGGATAGTCTTGTTCCGCAATTGACGCTCTTTCCGGTCTATAATCTATACCGGAATCACCTCATAAGTGACGTCAGGCTGAACGGGAACTGAGATATCTGTCAGCACATGTGTCGGGTCAGGTACGTATCTCCTCAGCATAGATACGTGGAATACATCGTGGACGCCTGCCAAAGACGGCGATAGTGCCAACCGATAAGCTACCGCTCTAATCCTTTCCGAGATCTGGAAAAGTCCAATATATCGCGGAGCTAGCTTACCTTTGAGGCCAATCTCTTCACCCCTTTCGTGGGTGAAACTCGTAGAAATACCTGGTCGCAAATGGAGAACTCTAAGGGTCTCCGACTCCGGTCAGCATAACACTTCTGGCAGTCTTATGCCTCTAACATCCTCTGTCTAATAATATGGACCACTTTGCCTCACGTTGAGCTCTATGAGGTCTCAACAACTGGGTCTCTCGGATTCTCGTCCTGATCGACGACTGAGCAACTATGGTAACAAGAATACCCTACTCTGTCTGTCCCTGCTCCTCAATGTCTAACTCAGAGAAATCCTGAATCAAATCTGTGACCACAACTCGGTGGCAAGCTAAAGTCCCTCTGGACCTCTAGTTAAGTGTATCGGTAACCACATTAGCTTTTCCCAGGTGATAGCTAATGGTACAATCATAATACTTCAGGAACTCCATCTATCTCCTCGGTCGAAGATTAAGTTTCTTCTGAGTGAACAGATATTTGAGACTCCGATGGTCAGTGAGAATCTCAATGTAATATCATACAGGTACTGCCGGCAAATCTTCAGGGCAAAAAATAACAGCGGCCAACTCCAGATCATGAACTGCGTATTTTCTTCTCGGGCTCCCTCAACTATCGAGAAGCATATAAGAATACTCTACCGTGCTGCACCAGAACAACACCCATACCCTGTAGAGACGCGTCGGTGTAGAGGACAAATTCGTCCTCTCCAGAAAGTAAAAACCAAAAATCGAAGCCGACACTAGTCTCCGCTTCAACTCCTAGAAGCTGATCTTGAAATCCTCAGTCTAAATAAACTTCACGCCTTTCATGGTCAGGCGTGTAAGTGACATAACAATCCGTGAGAAACCCTCAACGTATCTCTGGAAATATCAGCCAAACAAAGGAGGTTGCAAGCCTCTTCTATTGACTCCGTCTACTCCCGACGGTAACAATCTCGATCTCATGTGGAACCATGGTATACTTCTATTGGTGACTGTGTGGCTCAAACATCTCACATAAGACAATCCAAACCAGCACTACTGATAATCACATATAGATGTTCTCGTCGAATCATCTTTAGATCTATGCAAAGGTAGTGTACGTGACTCACCTCGGATCCGTAATAGATCACAACATCGTCCACAAAGATAATGGACACCTATCCAAACATCCTCGACATACCAGGATCATCGAGTCCCTGAAAACATCTAAGGCACTGAAAGCCTATATGGCAAAAACCAACACACATAATGTTCGTATCACAGACATTCTTATCCATAAAATCTCCAATAATAAATCGAAAAATCTGATCATCAATAACATAAATCACCAAAGAATAAATCCTCCAAGGTGAGAGCAACGCTCCATCACAGGAAACACCACATATGTGGGAGCAACGCTCTACCACAAGAAATCCTCAATATGTGGGAGCAATACTCCACCACAAATAATCTGAAACATGTATCTGCAATAAATATAGGAGCAATGCTCCGCTACCAACAATCCGTGATATGTGGGAGCAACGCTCCACCACAAAACAATACCTAAGTACCCCAAGGCACCTAACTATCCAGCTAGAGACTATACAAAATCTCTCTACCACAATTCGCTGTGGTTAGCCTAGGATATAACAATCTAGTAACTACTCCAATCCATCATCAACTCTATCAGCATCCTAGTGGGTCATCCACTGATAGGAAAATTAGTTGATGGGTTAATTCAACAAATGACATAATACAGTCACTCCACATTCTGCATTCAGTATAAGTAGAATCATCATACTGCTACCAATGTATACACCTAGCACACATGCTCACACAACATATGTATGATCAACAAAATCCTCCAATTATTATACACCAAACATACTCACAACTCAGGTATATTCAGTATGATATCTCCAACAATGCATACCGAACCCGTGTGCAAAATCAACATAGGTAAAATCAACAATACACCTCAAACCACACTCACATGACATATCTTCACCTATGCCAAAAGTATATCCAACATACACTTCCAAATAAGCATACTAAACCCAGGTGCACTCACAAATCAAACATAATCAAAAAGATACCTCAGATATCACACCAAACACATACGTACATATCACAACTCAGATTAAACCGACAAAATGCCTCCATCAAAACACCACCGATGTACTTATACTACAACTCTGATTTAATTGACAAGATATCTTCAATAACACATCCAAATACA
The DNA here is from genome assembly GCF_018446385.1 of Zingiber officinale. Classification (NCBI taxonomy): domain Eukaryota; kingdom Viridiplantae; phylum Streptophyta; class Magnoliopsida; order Zingiberales; family Zingiberaceae; genus Zingiber; species Zingiber officinale. The sequence goes on along the minus strand of NC_055992.1, from coordinate 147,388,333 downwards.
TACACCGAACTACATATCTATGATCCACAAGGAACCTTCAAACCATATCAGAACATGGATACATATACTACTTGCAAATGGACATTCTACCATAGGACTCCCACAACACATAACAAATCATAATATACATGCAACATAGACATGCAAAATCAGCATACCAGCTCAACCAAAAAGACCAACCTTATGCTACCAACACTCATGGGTTACAGGTATATCAAAACAAAATTCATGCATATGTATCAAGCATGAATACATCAATCAAAAGCAACCCAAAATAAAGCAGTCTAATCATCCAGTAACCACCCTGCTATAGGTTCAAAGGAACTAGTATCGGACAAGAAAGATATACACACCATGGTATAACATTGCAAGTCAATGTCATACACTACCAAGACTATATCTAATGGGGAAAATTTTATCATCATAAATCCAAACGTACTCTTCCAGTATACACTAGTAACGATTGTATCCCATAAGTGTTAAGCAATTAGCTCTACACTTCCTTACATCAGCGGGGTCATATATCCCAAAGCACCCTCTAAGTTATCCCACCAGGTATATACAATCCACGGTCAAAATCTTCATGGAATAAGATACATCGATCCTTTATAACCTATCCAAGCCGATAATGATATATGGCTAAATCAGTCATTTTCACGTCAGTGCAAAACATGTACTCAAATGTGCTCTAGATACATAACTAAGCACAAATAACCTAAAAGTTCGAACCTCTAAAAATAGAGTATGGCAATCCTCTACTGATCAACCAACAAAACTAAATCATTCATCTACTAACTAATCAAGAATACCTTAATCCTCCACAAGCAACTAAGGTATATCCAACCACATAATATCATATGTATAAATGTGTACGACCCAAAAGAAAAAGTCAGAATTTAAGAACATCAAGACACTCTCATCTTCATCCTCAAAAACATCAGCCCACACTATATCAGATGAATAAATCTCTACTCCCCATGAGGGCAAGTTAGCATTCAAAACATCAATCATTATTTATCCACTTAGTCCCATATCAGAGGAAGCATATATCATTTTTTTTTATATCATCCTGTTAACTATCCATAACCAACCAGGTTGATTAAAATCTCATAGGCACATTCAACCGTAAAACTCTCCAGCACCCAATTTATAATCTGATCACCAACCATAATCATCAAACCTGTGAATATCATAAATGACACTCACTATGTCACCATCAATGACAACCCAAATATAAATCATCAAAATAGTTATCCACTAATAGATCATCAAAACAAATATCTAGTAATTGATCATCAGACAACCACATAACATTTACTCTCATAAATCATTAGAAATCAACATATCATAATATCTTATATCACAATATCCCTCAACCTCAAACCATTCTCAACAATGATCAAACATGGTAACCCCCAATGACCAATTTCCATCGTACCTGGTACCCTAATATCCAAAAGATATGAGTATAAAACTCTCCTGGCTAAGTCAATAGGAATATGTAGGTATCATCCACTACCCAACTAACAATAGCAGAGGCTGGTATGTGCCTCCATCTCCTATGAGTAGTAACAGAAGCTAACACTACTGATGGTATGATAAGAAAAATCACCAAAGATTATAATCCTTTATCTCTATTAAGGTCAACCATGCTCAATGGCTAATCCATCACATGTAAAATGTGCTACTACAACCAAACAGGTACTACATAAAGAATGCTAATACCTATTATAAACTATAAAATTAAACATCATACCTATATGCCGTCTGGAGATGTTCCATCGCTGTCCAGTCCCCAAATTGACCTTGGAATTCCGTACGAGAAAAATAACACTGGAAATCAATATAAATCAATAACAGAAGTCCATAACAAAATCGAAACGGAAAATCCGTGTAACCCAAAATAACTGCCCAGACTAATCTGTCTCGCAACTAGGGCTAGTATAAAAATGTCCAAAATACCAAACGCAGGTATCACACCCTGCTCTGATACCAATGAATTGGTATCAGATAAATCCCGAAAATCCAACACACGGAAATCAAATAAATATCGCCAAACTTTAGCGCGCTGATACCCAATAAACTGATATAAGATTATTCAAAGTATCCTTAATACGAAAACAAAGATCGTATAAATCCAGAACACAGAGCAAGTATCGTATACCTGCTCTGATACCACTAAATTGTCACGCCCCAAAGGAGTCTCTGTCCGAAGAAATTTCGGCAGCATCTCCCCTGTACGGCGGACAATATGAAACTTTCTACATATCACATATACATCAGCCACAGGCGGCTGGAATGATAACAAATAAAAAATAAAAACAAACACCACGCAGTTTATAAAGATATTCAGCCTCTGGCTGTCACAACCACGCAGTTAATAATAGTAATCAATAACAATAGGACTCTGACTCGAAATCCACCCTACTCCACTACACTCATAAAGCTCAAATCCAACGAACTCACCTCTTCTGCCGTCCAGGCAGGCACGTAGTAGAATGAAATCCAATATCATATCAAAAATCCATCAAAAGATATCACTCCATACAATATCCATAGGAAAAATCCAAAGACAATACTAAAACAAAGTCTGATATAGAAAAAGGCCAAAATAAAACAGGCCAAAATAAAACAAATAACAAACTAGTAGAGAACTGGCTCTACGTGCAGATGGGGGGCCAGCGACTGGAACTGCTCCGGACAGCCTCAACCTGAAAATATCAACAATGGAGGCGGGGTGAGTCCAACACTCAGCAGGTACAACTGATATGCATAATAAAATAAATAATGATAACACTAATCATGCGATACCTCAATACGAAGGAATAAATGCAATCGAACAAAATCGGAGATAATCGTATTAACCGAATCAAGGTACAAAGGTAGCAGGTCGTCGGATCAAGAAATCATAATCCTGTATGCATGTCAATCAAATGCATCCATACAAATGCAGCATATAAGTGCAAGAATCACAAACAATAAAATGCAATAAATGCATATGGTGACTGTGCACTCGGACATCACCGCTCCTAACAGTGATCGAGTGGACGGATGTCGTAGGAGTACTCCTCTCCGCCCCAAATCATAAATGGGGAGCTCAATGCTCTCATCTCCCAGTACACAATGACGGGAGATCTCTAACGGCTACCACGCTGAGTCTCCCGACCAACGGAGCCAAACAGAGTCCACCATCTGCCGGCTACTACGCTACACTAAATGCCAGCGGAGCCAAACAGGAGGAATCCTGCCGGCTACCACGCTGAGTCCTCGCACCAACGGAGCTAAACAGGAACCGCCACACACCTATCCGATATACCACTAATCCATGGGTGGTGGTGTGTGCAATACATGTAATGGGCTCAACCATAGTGGAGCCGACAATCGCACAGCATGCAAATATGATGCATGATACTAAGCATGGAAATCTCATGAATAGCATAGCAAGATCCATACATAAATAAAAGGTGTACCACAAGTCAATGCATCAGATGGAAGGTACACAAACAGATAGGGTATCATATAAACCCTAGGTCCTGAACATGATGTATCACATGGTTGGGTCACTACCGAAAGCATGTATAGTCAGATAAATAATAACATGCTAATAAATAAACAAACAACATGTAACAGATCATGTAGTGACCAACCGAATCAAATGGAAACACAATTCTTGCTATATGTTAAACACTTTATCATGCATATCAAAAGACATAAGTCAAAGTACCCGCCTCCAATAATAGAAAGGTCCAATCCGATTCCGAGATAATCGTCTCGTGTCAAAAATCCTGTAATACCAACAGAGATTTATTTATTTAGCTAAAATTCCAGTGAATTTCTAAATAGAATCCTTAAAACTATCTAGGGCAAAACCCTAAATCATAAATCAACATACCTAATTCAACATATAAACTTAACTCACATCTACCATCATAATAGTCCAACCAACACAGAATCTACTACAAGAATCTGTTATCCTACACCTTACCTAGATTCCCAGCAGAAATGTTGTTGCCGAAGAAAAGTAGCCGCTGTTAGAAAACTGCCAGACCCAAAACAAACCACAGAACAACACCTTGCTAGAATTCTTCCCACGGAACAGATCAATATGGTATCAAGCAATAATATCCTTGATCAGAACAAGAACAAATATCAAGCCATGGGAATCATAGATCTAAACACCAACCTAATTAACAACCTAACCTTACCTTAATCGATTTGTCTCCAAGAAAAATGAGGCAAGGCCGGCTGAAAAAAATCAAACCCAGGGCACGGGACTGGTGAGGAAGATCCCTGTGATCGCCGGCTGCTCAAGCACGAAACAAGGCAGTGGCCAGCAGTGGCGTCGGAGCCGGCTAGGGCACTCGCGATGGCAGTGATGATGTCGACTAGGCAAAGAAACTTGATCGGCTGCCGGTGCTCGGAAGAAGAGAAAGGTCGGCGCTAGGGCAGAGCTCCTGGAGTATCAGCGGTCGGCTGTGCTCGGATGTCGCCGAAGAGATGGGTGTCACGGCTGAGCACAGAAGAAGAAATCAGAAATCGGCTGGCTTCGTGCGGAAAGAAAACTCGGCCGGCGGCGGATCTAGGGCACAGTCGCGACGGGGAGAGAAGAGGAGGGAACTGCCGAGTGGCCGGCGGTTAGGGCAAGCCATCGACGCCGGTTAGGAGGAGGAGACGGCGTCGAAGGGCTTAGGGCACGACACGCGCGGGGAGAGGAAAAGAAACGGAGAGGAAAAGGGAAAATAAAGGAAAAAGAAAAAGGAAATATAAAATAAACATTTCCTCGCTTAAATGGGTCGCCTAAACAGGCTTTTCCCCGGATCCCGTTTTCATCCCCGTTAACTCGTCCATACGAGCTCCGAAAAATTCCCGAAAAATTTCCAAAAATTTCGAAAAATTCCCTTATTAATATTCGCCTATTTTCCGGTATTTTACAGCATCGGCCAGAGGAGAGAAAGAGGGCGTCGGGAGCCCCTAGGGCACAGGCGATGGGCTGGCTTCCTGTGGGTGGTGATCGGCGCACGGCTCGGCATGGATGAGGGGGAGAGGAGATCGGCTCTGGGAGGAAGAATGAGAAGAGAAGAAATGGTGCACAGGTGCCGGTAGGGCAAGGATCGGCGTCGCAAGGCTCGGGAGGAAACCTTCGGGCACGGGTAAGAGCACGGCGTCGGGGAGAAAGAAAAAGAAATAGGAAAAGAAAAAGGAAAATAAGAAAATATACATTTCCTCACTTAAATGGGTAGCCTAAACAGGCTTTCCCGGGACCCAGTTTTCATCCCCGTAAACTCGTCCATACGAGTTCCGAAAAATTCCCAAAAAATTTCTAAAAATTCCGTAAAATTTCCTTATCAATATTCGCCATTTTCCGGTATTTTACAGCGGAAACAGGGAGAGAGATGAGATGCTTCTTCAGAAAGGGACCCACACGAGGAGACCACGGTGTAGTCGCACGTGAGGCGGTCGAACGACAAGGCGAGCGCGTTGAACTATGGGGAGGAGCTGCCGGGGACTCGAGGAAGCAACTTCCAGTCTCTCTTGATGGGATTGCCGACCAATAAGCGATCTCCGTCATTGGTGTTCATCAAGCAAACCAGGCCACCGGAGGGGGACGTGCGCCAGATGCTCTTTTCTAAGCGGGGGAAGTCGAAGTTATACCACTGGACGAAGCAAGGGTCGTACAGGTGGCCCAAGAAGGCGCAGTCGTGAAAGCAGAACCTGAAGAACAAGGGCTTGTGTGGCGCCATCATCGCCCACGACAACGGGGGGCTAGAGTGAACCACCTCGTGTCTTGATCCTGATCGGGAGAGGATCTAGGAAGGGGAAAGAGGGAGATAAGGTTGAGAGAGATGGCCGGAGGTTTAGGTTTAGGCTGAGAGAGATGATCGGATGGTCGGATGGTCGGAGGTTTTAGGTTTAGGTTTACGCGAGAGAGATGGTCGCGCGGAGGAAGGGGCGGGATATAGATTTAGGTTTAGAAGGAACTTCACAGTGTTGCAAATTTTGGCTTGTGGGGAAATTAAAATATTTTATTTTGGTTCATTAACATCGGATTTTAAAAACCATTGTTAAAATCGGTGTCTATTAATGAAAAAAGGGCGCTCATAGATATCACCTAAAAAACCGATGTCTATGAGCTAAAATCTGCACTCATAGACACCGGTTTTTAGAAAAACCGGTGTAAAATACTTAAAGACATCGGTTTTAGCTTAAAACCGTTGTTGTTCCACTGATGTCTATGAGGGATTTTGTTGTAGTGTGCGCTCCCCCATTTATGATTTGGGGTAGGAGTATGTGTGTACTCCGACAGCATCCCGTCCATTCGGTCACTCATTAGAGCAGTGACGTCAGAGTGCACGGTTGTCACAGCCCTACCCACTCAGTCTCACCATTGTGTGTCAGATGACTAACTGGCGTCAGGGGTGACCATGTCATTGGCATCATATGCATTTATTACATTTATTGCATTTATTTGCTTGTGTTTGCTGCACTTATATGCTACATTTTGGTGGATGCATTTGTTTGACATGCATATAGGAGGCATATTGTGTATCTGGTTTGACGACCCTTTTGTTCTGGATAGGAGTTCCTGGTGAGTACAGCTTCCTCAGTTACCTTTCAGTTTTGCATATTTCCTATATATGATTAGGAAGCTGTATTCCATGTTTATTGATGTTAGATATATCTTACTAGGCATGTCTATTGGTATTCGCTGAGTTGTTGAACTCACCCCCGTAGACTCTATTTTTTTTCAGGTACCAGGTTGGTTATGATATCGCTTGGAGTATCCTGTTTGCTGGTCCCCACGTCACCTCAGAAGATCTATCGGTTTCATTTATGTTTTGTTTGTTTTATGTGTTAGTGTGTTAGTTTGTGCTCTGGTTTTGTTTCTGGAGTTTTGAAGTTGTTATGTGGTATTTTGTATTATTGTTGCTTGTGTAAGCCTAGCCGGCTAGCAGTTTTGTGTTTGGTTTGTATTTGATTTTTGTCATTTTCTGTTGTGTTTTGGTTTTGGTACAACAGAGTGGGCTACTTTACATATAACTGCGTGGTTGTGTTTTTATTGTATCAGCCGAGTAGGCTGTATCATATAACTGCATGGTTGTGTGTATATTCCAGCCGCCTGTGGCTGATGTATATTGTGCATGTAGAAATAATTCAGATTGTCAGCCGTACAGGGGAGGTGCTGCTGAAATTTCTTCCGACAGGGACTTCCCCGGGGCGTGACATTGAATGTAGAATGTTAAGTGTCTACATTATGTCAATTGTTGTATTACCCTGTCAACTAATTCTCCTATTTGTGGGTGACCCGCTAGGATGTTGATAGAGTTGACGATGGATTTGATTTGCTTACTAGGTTGTTATACCCTTGGCTGCACACCGTGATATGTGGTTGAGTGGTCTCGTGCAATCTTTAGTTGGATAGTTAGAGGTCTTGTTCAGTTATGGAATGTTTTGGTGGAGTGTTGCTCCCATATATTATGGATTATTTGTGGTGGAACGTTTCTCCCACATATTTTGGATTGCTTATGGTGGAGCGTTGCTCCCACATATTTTAGATTGTTTGTGGTGGAGCGTTGCTCCCACATATTTTGGGTTGTTTGTGGTGGAGCGTTGCTCCCACATGTTATGGATTGTCTGTGGTGGAGCGTTGCTCCCATATGTTATGGATTGTTTGTGGTGGAGCGTTGCTCCTATATATTTTGGATTGTGGTGGTAGAGCATTGCTCCCACATATATAGTATTTCTTGTGATGAAGCGTTGCTCTCACATTAGATGGTCTATTCTTGATGATTTTGGTATTCCTAGGATGTTTGGATTGGTTTCCATTGTCTTTGTTGACAATGTTGTGATCTATTTTAGATTCGAGGCGAATCACTTACACTATTTTCGAATAGTTCTAGAGTTGACGATGGGAACATATTTATGTGAAGTTCAGTAGTGCATTTTGGGATTGTCTTCTGTGAGATTTTTAGGACACATGGTTACCAATAGGGAATACCGTGGATCCACAGGAGATAGAGTTTATTACCAGTGGGTAATAGTCGTAGTCTATACAAGAGACTCACAACTTCCTTAGTCTGGCTCGATATTACAGATGGTTCATCGAGGGTTCTCCCGCATAGTTATGTCACTGACACGCTTGACTAGGAAAGACGTGAAGTTCACCTGGTCCGAGGACTATGAGACCAGCTTCCAGGAGCTGGAGCAGAGATTAGTGTCGGCTCCAGTTTTGGTTTTACCTTCTGGAGAGGACGGATTTGTACACTACACCGACGCTTCTCTATAAGGTTTGGGCGCTGTTTTGATGCAACACGGCAGGGTAGTCTCCTATGCTTCCCGGCAGTTGAAGGTGCATGAGAAAAACTACCCAGTACATGATTGTAGCTAGTCGCTATCATCTTTGCTTTGAAGATTTGGCGGCATTATCTGTATGACATTACCTTTTAGATTCTCATGGATCATAGAGTCTCAAATATATTTTCACCCAGAAGAAACTTAATCTCCAACTAAGGAGATGGATGGAATTCCTGAAGGATTATGACTGTACCATTAGCTACCACCCGGGGAAAGCTAATGTGGTTGTCGATGCACTCAGAAGGAAGTCCAGAGGGGCTTTGGCTTGCTCCTAGTTTCAGTTACAGACTTGGTTCAGGGTTTCTCCAAGTTGGGCCTTCAGGAGTAGGGACAGACAGAGTAGGGTATTCTGGTTACCATGGTTGCTTAGTTGTCGATCAGGATGAGGATCCGAGAGGCCTAGGTCGATGATCAGCATTTGCAATTTATTGGTAGCTAGATAGCTTCTGGACAGCAGATCGAGTTCACACGAGATGGGGAGGGTATTATATACTTTCGAGGTAGATTATGTGTACCTCAGTCTCACCCGGTCTTGTAGGAGCTACTTCAGGAGGCTCATCGCTCTCGATTTGTGATCCATCCAGGTGAGACCCGTATGTATCGAGATTTGAGGCGTTCCTACTGGTGGAACGATATGAAGAAAGATATCGTGGAATTTGTAGCGAGATGTCTTGTCTGTCAGCAGGTGAAGGCCGAGCACCAGAGACCTACCGGCTTACTACAACGGATTCCTATTCCTGAGTGAGAATGGGAACATATTATCATGGACTTTGTGGTGGGTTTGCCGAGGACACGACGAGGCCATGACGTGATTTGGGTAATCGTTGATCGATTAACCAAATCGACACACTTCTTAATGATCCGGAAGATTGATTCTCTGGATCGATTGGCAGATCTGTATTGCCGGGAGATCATCATATTACATGGTGTCCCTTAGACTATTATTTCGGATAGAGACCCTTGGTTCACGTCTCGATTCTGACAGAGTCTGCAGCAGGCCTTGGGCACTCAGCTCCAATTCAGTACAGTTTTCCATCCGCAGACAGATGGACAGTCAGAGCGGACCACTTAGACCCTAGAGGACTTGCTGAGATCTTGTGTATTGGATTTTGGAGGAAGTTGGGAGGATCATTTGTCATTGGTAGAGTTTGCCTACAACAACAGCTTTCATTTGGCTATCCAGATGGCATCGTTTCAAGCGTTGTATGGTAGGCCTTGCAGGACACCCATCCTCTGGGATGAGGTTGGGGAGGCCTAGTTGTTGGGACCTCATAGAGCTCAACAGGAGGCAGAGTTGGTCCGTATTATCAGACAGAGGATGTTAGAGGCGCAGGATTGCCAGAAGTGTTATACTGATCAGAGACGCAGACCCCGAGAGTTCTCTACAGGCGACCATATATTTCTGCGAGTTTCACCCACGAAAGGGGTGAATAGATTTGGCCTCAGAATAAGCTAGCTCCGCGATACATTGGACCTTTCCAGATCTTGGAGAGAATTGGAGTGGTAGCTTACTGTTTGGCACAACCACCGTCCCTGGCAGGTGTTCACAACATATTCCATGTGTCTATGCTGAGAAGATACATACTCGACCCGACACATGTGCTGACAGATATCTTAGTTCCCGTTCAGCCTGACGTCACTTATAAGGAGGTTCCGGTACGGATTCTTGACCGGAAAGAGAGTCAGTTGCGGAACAAGACAATCCGACTGGTTAAAGTTGGATGACATCATCATTCCGATGAGGAGGCTACCTGGGAGCTCGAGGATACGATCCGAGCTCTATATCGATACCCCCACCTTTTCACTAGAGGTATGTAAGTTATGGTTCCGTTCAGCATTTATACTGTATTAACTTTTCTTAGTACTTGCTGATGGTAGATAACGAAATTTGGGGACCAAATTTTTATTAGTAGGGGAGAATGTAAAATACCGAAAAAATGGCGAATCACCATAAGGGAATTTTTCGAAAATTTTAGAAATTTTCTAGGAATTTTTTCAAATACCATATGGTGCAGGTTACGGAGATAAATATTGGGTCCCAGGAAAGCCTGTTTAGGTTATCCCATTTAAGCGAGGAAAAGTTTGATTTCTTTTCCTTTTTGTTTTTGTTTTTCTTTCTTTTATTTTTCTCCACCGTTTCCTTCTCCCCTCACACGTGCCCTAACCAGCGCTGCAAACCGCCGCACTCCCTCGCGATTAATGCCTCAGCGATCTCTTCCTCTTCTCCTTCTTCCTCCCCGAGCCCTAGATCCTCCCTCACTCTCTCGCGCCGGCCAAGCTTCTGTTTCCCCATCTCTTCCTCCATTCCGGTCGAGCAGCGCCAGAAGTTTCCCTTTCTCTCGTGTCGCCTCGGTTGCAACGGCTGACACTGGTCACCAGCCGTCGATCCCTCTGCCTTAGCGCCGCCGCCCTTCCCCTCTTCGGATCTGCGCACTGACGCCGACCGTCGTGCCCTAGTCTTCCTTCCCGCCGCGAGCCACAGTGTTGAGCACCTCCCCTCTGCTCTAGGTCGCCAACCCCGATGACCTCGTCACGCATACTAGCATTGTCGCCGGCCACCAGGTCCGACCCAGCGTCGTCGTCGACCTTATGCCCTAGCGTCGTGCCCTAGATTTCTTCTTGCTGCCGGATCTAAACAAGACAGCAATGAGGTGAGCAGCTTATCTTTGTTATTTCTGTGTATTAGATCATTGGTTGTAGTACTCTTCCGATTTGAGGTTGGGTTACAAAATCAATCAGTAGCACTTGAACCTCTTGGATCACGGCAAGTGCTGATTTTTGGGTATTTTGATTTAGGGATAAGTAATTCCAGGTAGCTGTGGCCAGAAATTTTGGCAGTAGGTTCCTTAGGATTGGAGCAGCTGCTTACCTTGAAATTCAACAGCAAACAACCCTTCACCAGCAACAAGAACAACTATGAATTGAGGTAAGGTATAGGGTTTTGATCTTGTTGTTGATGATTGATAGATAGGTTAATAACTAATGTTAACCTAGGTATATGTATTGAATTAGGGATAAATTGGATTACTATATGGTTAGAATGATTAGGGTTTTACCCTAATTTAGCCTTAAGGATTTTATTTAGCTATACATTTGAGTTAGCTAAATAAAATATATTTATATTGGTGACACAGGACTTTGACGCGAGACGAGCATCTCGACATCGGATTTGGACTAGATTGGATTTTTCGATTGGAGGCGAATACCTTGACTTATCTTTGATAATATCATATTGATATGTTTAGTAGATTATAGCCTTTAGTAATAATTATGCTCGTCCTGGTTTCGGTATGTCACTACCGGATACCTGTTACATGCTTGTTTGCTCACCTGTTATGCATTTTATATTAGTACCCACATGATTATATATATACTCATAGAAATAGTGACATACCATGCCTTATTATGTTCAGGACCTAGGTTTTTATTTATACCATACCTGACTTGTGTACCTTAGATCTTTGGATCCAACCATTGATGCCAGGGTACACATTTTATATATATATGGATAGGCTCAGGATATTGCCATGCTTAGTGTCATGCATCATCTCGCATGATTGTATGCTGTGCGATAGTCTGCTCCATTATTGTCGAGCACATCGTCAGTTACATGGATCTGCACACACCACCACTCATGGGTTAGTGGTATATTCAGGCAGGGTGTGTTGCAGCAGGTGCTCGATGGTGCTCCGCTGGGACGCTCATGGGTAGTGTGACTGCAGTGTGGTAGCACGCCGGGATCCCTCCTCGTCATCGTGTACTGGGAGATGAGTGCATTGTGATCCCCCACTTATGATTTGGGGTAGGAGGATAGGTGTACTCCGACAGCATCCCGTCCACTCGGTCACTCATTAGGAGTAATGATTGCAGAGTGTACAGTTGTCGCAGCCCTACCCACTCGGTCTCACCATCGTGTGTGAGATGGCTGACTAGCAGTAGGGGTGACCAGGGCATGTCATTGGCATCATACGCATTTATGTATTTACAGATTGTGTTTGCTGCACTTATATGCTGCATTTGGATGGATGCATATATTTGACATGCATACAGGATTTATGATACTCTCGGTCTAACGACCTGACTATTCTGATAGGCGGCCCTGGTGAGTACATTTCTCTTCAGCCTTTTCTATTGTGCATTTCCATCTTTTGTCGAGGAGACTGTACTCCATAGTTATTACTATTTGTTATAGTTTACTATAAATGTCAACTAGGTATCTGCTGAGTTGTTGAACTCACCCCCGTGGATACTATCTTTTTCAGGTACCAGGTTGTTTATGGAGTCACTTGGAGTATCCTGCCTGTTGGTCCCCATGTCACATTAGAAGACCTGTCTCCACTTTTGTTTATTTTTATTTTGGTATATAAAATTTGTGTATTTAGCTTTGTGTTCTAATTTTATTTTTTGAGTGTTGTTTTGTTGTGTGGTGTAAGCCTAGCCGGCTAGCAGTCTTCATTTTTTTGTTTGTATGTGTTGTCCATTGTATTTCCGCTATGTTTGGTATTAATACAGCCGAGTGGGCTGTTAGATTTACATATAACTGTGTGGTTGTGTTTTTATTGTATCAGCCGAGTAGGCTACATATAAACTGTGTGGTTGTGTGTATATTCCAGCCGCCTGTGGATGAGGTATATTGTGTCTATAGAAATGGTCCTGATTGTCACCTGTACAAGGGAGGTGCTGCCGAAATTTCCTCTGGCAGGGACTCCTCTGGAGCGTGACAATTTATTGGTACTCACTTGGCTATCAGGGTTCATAAACTCTAGTACTTAGCTTGAAGGTCTAGAGTTCGAATCCTGGGGAAGACAAAAATCCACTAGCCAGAGGTGGAAAGACCTAGTGAGTAATGACACAGCCAAGGGTCGTTGATAGACGACATAAGGGGTCGCCAGTTGGGCCGCCAGTTGGGCCGCCCAAGGGACCGCCAAGGGGCCGCCAAATAGGCCGCCAGTTGGGCAACCTAAGGGATCGAGGGGTCGTGTCATGCCCCGGAGGAGTCCCTGTCCGAAGAAATTTCGGCAGCATCTCCCCTGTACGGCGGACAATCTGAAACTTTACTACATCACCATATACCTCAGCCACATGTGGTTGGAATAAGAACAATAATAAACAAATAATAACACAGACAACCACGCAGTTTATATCAATTTTAGCCTCTAGCTGACACAACCACGCAATTTAATAGTAAACAAACTGAATAGTGATAATATGACTTAAGAACAACCCGACTCAACTACACTCATAAAGCACAAAACCAATGTCCTACTCCACTACACTCATAAAGCTCAAATCCGACGATAAAATCAACTTACCTCTTCTGTCATCTAGGCAGGCGTGTAGTAAAACAAATCCAATAAAACTCATAGGCAATAAGAATCCATACAAGATCCGAATGTATCAACACAAACAAGTCCAAATAGTGCAATATCCATAACACAAAAATCATAATCCAAGTGTATCAAACAGAACTAGTCTGATAAAGAAAACCAAATGATAAACCACACATCCTCGCGGTCTGTAGGGGACTTGTTGGTTGCTACTCGGAAAACCTATAGGTTCCACTGTACAAAAATTTTGTACAAAGGTCTGAACCTTTTCCTAGCTACCATGTGTTCTTTTAAATTAAATTTTGGATCGCCTGCGGAACTTAACACGTTTGATCCAAAACTTAATCTATTTGTTCTTTTAGGTTTTGACTTGGATCTCCTGCGGAACTTTACACGTTCGACCCAAGTCTCCTTAAGTTATTAATTCCATTAAATATTAATTTCCATAATTGGTTCCCAGTACTGACGTGGCGAGGCACATGGCCTTCTTGGATATGGGAGCAACCACCACCGACTAGACAAAACCTTTTATAGAAAGCTAATATTTAATTTCCTAAAATAACTTTAGGTTAACCAAAAAGAACAATCAAATCACAAGGAAAAGAAAAATAAAAGAACACAGCATCGAAAAAACATATTCGAAATTCTAGAACGTAAGCCTCTTGTATTTGTTATTATTTCCATAAATAACTAGCATGATGCGGAAATAAAAATTACTAGTTATACCTTGTAGAAAAACCTCTTGATCTTCTACCGTATTCCTCTTCTAACCTCGGACGTTGTATGGGCAACGATCTACCGAGATGAGAAACCACCAACCACCTTCTTCTCCTCCAAGCAAGGTTCGGCCACAAAGGAAGAACTTCACCAAAGAAGAAAACCAAAATACTAACCAAGCTCCAAGAGATGCTAGCTTTCTCTCCTTCTTCTTCTTCTTCTAAGTAGTATCCGGCCACCACAAGAACTCCAAGAGGGATGAAGTATTCGGCCACCACAAGAGGAAGAGAGGGAGAGGATAATGGCCGGCCACAACACCAAGGAAAAGAGGGAGAGAAAACAATAGAGGTTGTATCTCATGAAGGCACCCTCACCCCTTCTTTTATATTCCTTGGCCTAGGCAAATTAGGAAATTTAATTACAATAAAATTTCCTCAATTTCCTTGACATGATTTAATTTGAGAAAAATAAAATAAAATTTCCCAAATAAACCAATGGCCGGCCACATCAATGAAGAAAAAAATTAGACAAGTTTTAATCAACAATTAAAACTTCCTAATTTGTTTCCGGAAATTTAAAAAAAATAAAATTTCTCTTTAAAATCTCTTCATGGTTGATAAAAGGAAATTTCTATAATTTTAATTTTATCAACATGTGAATAATTTTTAAAGAGAAAATAAAACATCTCTCCAATCTACAAATAAGGAAAGAGATCTAATCTCTTTCTTTAATCTTTTGTAGATCTTTTACAAGAGAGATATTTTAATTTTAATTCTCTTTTAATTATATCTTCCACATAATAATAAAAATTAAAATTAAATTTCTTTTTTAATTTAATTTGGCCGGCCCTACTAGCTTGGGTTCAAGCTAGGGCCGGCCACCCAATTTTATACCTAGGCCGGCCCTAGCTTGTTTCCCAAGCTAGCTTGGCCGGCCCCTATTGGGTGGGTATAGAAGGTGGGTATAGGTGGGTATAGAACTCTATAAATAAGAGGCTACGATAGGGACCGAGAGGAGGAATTGGTTTTGGTCTCCCGATAAAATTAAGCATCCCGTGTTCGCCCCGAACACACAACTTAATTTTATCAATGATAATTCATTCCACTAGAGAACTATCATTGAACTACCGCACCAATCCCAAATTATATTTTTGGGCTCCTTCTTATTATGAGTGTGTTAGTCTCCCTGTGTTTAAGATATCGAATGTCCACTAATTAAGTGAGTTACTGACAACTCATTTAATTAATATCTAAGTCCAAGAGTAGTACCACTCAACCTTATTATCATGTCGGACTAAGTCCACCTGCAGGGTTTAACATGACAATCTTTATGAGCTCCTCTTGGGGACATTATCAACCTAGTATCTCTAGGACACAGTTTCCTTCTATAATCAACAACACACACTATAAGTGATATCATTTCCCAACTTATCGGGCTTATTGATTCATCGAACTAAATCTCACCCATTGATAAATTAAAGAAATAAATATCAAATATATGTGCTTGTTATTATATCAGGATTAAGAGCATACACTTCCATAATAACCGAGGTCTTTGTTTCTTTATAAAGTCAGTATAAAAGAAACGACCTCAAATGGTCCTACTCAATACACTCTAAGTGTACTAGTGTAATTATACAGTCAAGATAAACTGATACCTAATTACACTACGACCTTCTAATGGTTTGTTCCTTTCCATTTTGGTCGTGAGCTACTATTTATAATTTATAAGGTACTGATAACATTATCTTCTGTATGTGACACCACATACTATGTTATCTACAGTATAAATTAATTGAACAACTACAACTAAATGTAGACAATTTGACCAAATGTGATTCTTTATTCAAAATGAATGTTTACAAAGCTTAGGCTTTCAGTATACACTCCAACAGGACTAGCCACTGGAACTCCTCCGGACAGCATCAACCTGAAAAATAGCAACGGAGGAGGGTGTGAGATCAACACTCAGCGGGTAACATCTGATATACATAGTAAGGAAATAACATTTAGCACTAATCATGCGTACAGTCTCCTGACGTAATAAAGGTAAATGCAAACTAAAATAAACAGAAGAATACTGTACTAACCAGGACCTGGTACAAGGATAAACAATCCGAGAGGTATAGAAATCCTTTATGCATGTCAAGCATGGGCATCCAACCAATATGCAGCAAATAAATGTAGCAAACACAATCACAAGAAATAAATGCATCAATGCGTATGATGCCAATGCAGTCATGGTCACCCCTGACGCCAGTCAGCCATCTCACACATAATGGTGGGACCGAGTGGGTAGGGATGTTACAACCGTGCACTCTGCATCAATACTCCTAATGAGTGACCGAGTAGACGGGATACTGTCGGAGTACACACATACTCCTACCCCAAATCATAAATGGGGGAGCGCAATGCTCTCATCTCCCGGTACACGATGACGGGGGAGGGATCTCGACGTGTTACCACGCTGCAATCACACTACCCATGAGAGGACCAACGGAGCACCGAACGAGCAAACTGACGCGCTACCACGCTACGTCACGCTACCCATGAGCGGACCAACGGAGCACCGAACAGTAATGAAACTGGCGATGTGCTCGACAATAATGGAGCAATCTATCACACAGCATGCAATCATGCGAATGGTGCATGACACTAAGCATGACAATATACTGAACCAATCTATATACATATATGATGTGCACCATAGTCAATAAATCATATCAAGGTTACACAGATCAGATAAGATATCACACCTAGGTTCTGAACATGGTGAAGCATGGTTATATCACTACCCCTATAAGCATGTATAATTAGGTAAGTAATAACATAAGATGCAAAACCAGCAATCAACCAAGCATGTAACAGGTATCGGGTAGTGACTAACCGAAACAAATAAGAAACATAATTATTGCTATTTGTTAAATTCACTACTATGCATATCAAAGACATAAAGTCAAAAGTACCCGCCTCTAATCGAAAAAATCCAATCTGATAATCGAGATACTCGTCTCGCGTCAAAATCCTGTGTCACCAATATATATATTTTTATTTAGCCAAAATTCTCATAAATAGCTAAATAAAATCTTTAACCCTAAATTAGGGTAAACCCCTAATCATGTCACCATCATCCTTTCTATAACCAAACTACTACATACCAACATATTCTAACACTAATTCCAATACCTTCATTGATCAATTAAACCCAACTCGCCCACATCAATAATCCAACAGCCAAAGTACCAAAATCAGTTACTAAAGTTAGTGTTCACCTCTAGTATAGCAGCAGGGCAGCAAAACACTCCCCTGTGATCTGTGAAGAAAGAGTTCACTGTTCCTTCATCAGTCCAACACCAACATCCATAATTAGCCAAATTATCCTTGAAATGCATTATTATCCGAAATTCAACTTACCTCAACCGTGACCTAAATCCACCGCAAGGAAGGGATGATCAAGAACAGAGAAAAATATCCAAGCTCTGATCTGGAAACACAGTAAGAACTGATCAGAGATCCTCCTCCTGGTCTAGAACAGCAAGAAGATCACAAGGGAAATCAATCACAGATCCCTAATTCCACAGCAAGTTAGATCGCCTACCTTAAGGATCACTGCTAGGGCAAAAGGTGGCATCGCCGTGATAGACAGAGGGTGCTAGGGCACCTGGTGCGCCGGTGATGGATCGGCTCTGCTCCGTTCGACCTCAGGTGGTGGCAATGCCTGATGCGGCTCGGGAAAGAGGAGAAGACAACCGTGAAGATGGCTAGGGCTCGCGGTGGCCGGCGCTAGGGCTGTGGAGTCGGCGTCGCTGCTCCCTGTGGCAGATGCGGCGTCGCTGCTCCCTGTGGCGACTGCGGCATCGGCGGAGACGCTAGGGCACAGAGGTGGTGGCTCGGCACCTAGGGCAAATCGACTGGTCGCGAGAGATGAGGGAGGAAGGAGGGTTCCGCTCGGGAAGGAGAAGAGAAGCAAGACCCTTGCCGAGGGGTTTTGTACTCGGGTGGGGGAGAAACCGTCGACGCCGGTTAGGGTTTCGGCGTCGGCACGCGCGGGGGAAAAGGAAAATGGCACACGGCGTCGAAGAGAAACCGGAGGAAATGAAAAAATAATAAATAAAAGAAATAAAAGAAAAAGTAAACTTTTCCTCGCTTAAATAGGTAGCCTAAACAGGCTTTCCCGGGCCCCATTTTCATCCCCATTAACTCGTTCGTACGAGCTCCGAAAAATTCTCAAAAAATTTCTAAAAATTTCAGAAACTTCCCTTATTAATATTCATCTGTTTTTGGTATTTACATTCTCCCCCACTAATAAAAATTTGGTCCCCAAATTTCGTTATCTACCATCAACAAGTACTAACAACAGATTAAGAGTATAAATGCTAAACGATAAATTAAATCACATACCTTAAGTGAAAAGATGGGGATATTGAGCTCGGATCGTATCCTCGAGCTCCCAGGTAGCCTCCTCGTCTGAATGATGCTGCCATCCAACTTTAACCAGCCGGATAGTCTTGTTCCGCAACTGACGCTCCTTCCGGTCTAAAATCCGTACCGGAATCTCCTCATAAGTGACGTCAGGCTGAACTGGAACTGAGACATCTGTCAACACATGTGTCGGATCGGGTACGTATCTCCTCAGCATTGATACGTGAAATACATCGTGCATGCCTGCCAGGGACGGTGGTAGTGCCAGGCGGTAAGCTACTGCTCCAATCCTCTACAGGATCTGGAAAGGGCCAATGTATCGCGGAGCTAGCTTACCACTGAGGCCAAATCTCTTCACCCCCTTCGTGGGTGAAACTCACAGAAAAACATGATCACCAATAGAGAACTCCAAAGGTCTGCGTCTCCGATCAGCATAACTCTTCTGGCGGTCCTGCGCCTCTGACATCCTCCGTCTGATAGTACGGACCAACTCTGCCTCCTGCTGAGCTCTATGAGGTCCCAACAGCTGGGCCTCTCCAACCTCATCCCAGAGGGTGGGTGTCCGACAAGGCCTACCATACAACGCTTCAAACGGTGCCATCTGGATAGCCGAATGAAAGCTGTTGTTATAGGCGAACTCTACCAATGGAAAATGGTCCTCCCAACTGCCTCTAAAATCTAGTACACAAGATCTCAGCAAGTCCTCTAGAGTCTGAATGGTCTGCTCTGACTGTCCATCTGTCTGCGGATGGAAAGCTGTACTAAATCGGAGCTGAGTGCCCAAGGCCTGCTGCAGACTCTGCCAGAAACGAGACGTGAACCGGGGGTCTCTATCCGAAATGATAGTCAAAGGAACACCATGTAATCTGATGATCTCCCGGCAATACAGATCTGCCAATCGATCCAGGGGATCAGTCCTCCGGATCACTAAAAAGTGCGCGGATTTGGTTAATCGATCAACGATTACCCAAATCGCATCATGGCCTCGCCGTGTCCTCGGCAATCCCACCACAAAGTCCATAGTAATATGTTCCCATTTCCACTCAGGAATAGGAATCCTCTGAAGTAATCCGGCAGGTCTCTGGTGCTCAGCCTTCACCTGCTGACAGACAAGACATCTAGCTACAAATTTCGCGATGTCTTTCTTCATACCGTTCCACCAGTAGGAACGCCTCAAATCTCGATATA
This sequence comes from Zingiber officinale, assembly GCF_018446385.1. NCBI lineage: Eukaryota > Viridiplantae > Streptophyta > Magnoliopsida > Zingiberales > Zingiberaceae > Zingiber > Zingiber officinale. Next base: position 147,368,328 of record NC_055992.1, on the reverse strand, counting down.
TGCGGGTCCCGCCTGGGTGGATCGCAAATCGAGAGCGATGAGCTTCCTGAAGTAGCTCCTGTAAGACCGGATGAGACTGAGGTACGCATAATCTGCCTAGGAAGTATATAATACCCTCCTCGTCTCGTGTAAACTCGGTCTGTTGCCCGGAAGCTATCTGACTGCCAATGAACTGCAAATGTTGATCACTAGCCTGGGCCTCTCGAATCCTCGTCCTGATCGACGACTGAGCAACCATGGTAACAAGTATACCCTGCTCTGTATGTCCCTGCTCCTCAAGGTCTAACTCAGAGAAACCCTGAACCAAGTCTGTAACTGAAACTCGGTGGCAAGCCAAAGTCCCTCTGGACTTCTTGCTGAGTGCGTCGGCAACCACATTAACTTTCCCCGGGTGGTAGCTAATGGTACAATCATAATCCTTCAGGAACTCCATCCATCTCCTCTGTCGGAGATTAAGCTCCTTCTGAGTAAAAATATATTTGAGACTCTTATGATCAGTGAGAATCTCAAATGTAATACCGTATAAATGATGCCGCCAAAGCTTCAGAGCAAATATGATGGCAGCTAACTCCAAATCATGAACTGGGTAGTTCTTCTCATACTCCTTCAACTGTCGAGAAGCATAGGAGACTACCCTGCCGTGCTGCATCAGAACGGCGCCCAAACCCTGAAGAGACGCGTCGGTGTAGAGTACAAATCCATCCTCTCCAGAAGGTAAAACCAAAACTGGAGCCGACACTAATCTCCGCTTCAGCTCCTGAAAGCTGGTCTCGCAATCCTCGGACCACGTGAACTTCACACCTTTCCTGGTAAGGCGTGTCAGCGGCATAGCAATACGCGAGAAACCCTCGACAAAACATAGGTAATATCCTGCTAGTCCCTGAAAACTGCGGATCTCCTGCACTGACTTTGGTTGCTCCCAGCTGGTGACAGCCTCGATCTTCTGAGGGTCTACCGAAATACCTCTGCTCGAGACCACATGTCCCAGAAAACCGACTGAGGATAGCCAGAATGCACACTTGCTGAACTTCGCGTACAGCTGATGTCGTCTAGGAATCTCCAAGACTATGCGAAGATGCTGTTCATGCTCCTCCTCGGAACGCGAGTAGACCAATATGTCATCAATGAAAATGATAACAAACTGATCCAAATACTCCAGAAAGATGTGGTTCATCAAGTCCATAAACACCGCTGGAGCATTGGTAAGCCCAAATGGCATTACCAAAAACTCATAATGACCGTATCTGATACGGAAAGCTGTCTTCTAGATATCAGAATCTCTGACTCTCAGCTGATGATATCCGGATTGCAGATCAATCTTAGAATACACTGATGTACCTCTGAGCTGATCAAACAAATCCTCGAACTATGGTAAAGGATATTTATTTCTGACGGTCACTACATTCAACTGTCTATAGTCAATACATAGCCTCATAGTGCCGTCCTTTTTCTTGACAAATAATACCGGAGAACCCCATGGAGAAACACTAGGACGAATAAATCCCCTGTCTAAAAGCTCCTGGAGTTGAACCTTCAGCTCATTCAACTCTTTTGGTGTCATACGATAAGGAGCTTTCGATGCCGTGTGGTCCCCGGAATCAGCTCAATAGCGAACTCCACTTGCCTTCTGGGAGGCAAACCTAGTAGCTCCTCTGGGAATAAATCTGGGTACTCTCAGACCACCAGAACGTCGGAGAGCTGCGAACTACTGCTGTCCTCAGTACTAATCAAAGATAACAGAAAACGCTGGCAGCCATGCGACAGCAGCTTCTGAGCCTGAATCACCGAAATGATCAATATACCGTCGTCTCTGATGTCAGTGAAATCCCACGATGGTTGGTTCGGAGGTCGGAATGTGACCACCCTCGTCTGGCAATCAACAGTGGCATGATATGCTGACAAACAGTCCATGCCAAGTATAATACAAAAATCGACCATTTCCAATACTAAAAGATCCACCATAAGTATTAGGTTGCCAAAATCTAACGGGCAACCTCTAACCTCTTGGGTGACGCCCAAAGTATCACCGGACGGTAGAGAGACAGTCAATCGTTGGGGTTTGCAAGTGGGTAATCTACCAATCTCCCGCATAAAAGTACGAGATATAAAAGAATACGAGCTACCAGTATCTATCAATATATCTGCAGATAAGGCATAAATAGAAATCATACCGCGGAAAACCGATCCGTCGATTCGCTGCGCATCCTCTCTGGTCATCGCATGAATACGCCCAGTCTCTGGTGGAGCAAGAGGTGGTAACGCTGCCTACGACGACTGCGTTTGACCAGGAGCCCGCCACTGAAGTGGTACTGGATATTGCGCCAAAGAAGTCTGAGAGGGTGGTGACTGATACTGTACCGATAGCTGAGACTGCGTCTGATACTAATCATGTGGTTGGGACTGCAGTTGATACTGCCCCTGCGTCAGATAATGAGATCCCGGAACGGAGCTCTGGGGTACTATGGGAGTACTGGGGTACTCCTGTCCGAGCATGCCAAATGCAGCTGCTGAAGTGGAAGCTGTCCCCTGCTAGCGATGTGAGGGTGAAAATCTCCGCCCTCCTCGTCTAGCCCCTGACTGACTGTGATGTCCTCCCTGAGCAGTAACTCCGGGAGCAGTATGCTGAGCCTTCAGCTGGCAATCTCGACTCTGGTGCCCAGGCAGTTTGCAATAAAAGCAAACTGACTGTCCCAGAGAGCAGGCTGTGGTGATGTGATCTCTGGATCCACATCGGAAACACTGAATGTCGCTGGCGGGTTGTTTCCGGTTCTGCTGAGGAGACCGGAAACGTCCTGAGGAAGACTACCTTGACTTTTGAGGCCTACGAGATACCCCAGAAGTACTCTAACCTGTCCGAGTATGACTACTCTACTGCTGTATAGCCGGTGGCTGCTGGATCTGTCCAGATGTCTGATCGGGCTGCTTCCTTTTCCTGTCCGGAAACGCTCTATGCTGAGCTGACTCAATCATGAGGACTCTGTCCAACGTCTCCAAATAAGATGTGGTACCAAGACCGGCAAGCCTTACTTGCAAATGTCGATCCAGCCCCTGAATGAACTGCTGCATACGTGAACTGTCCTCAGTAACTAGCTCTGGACAAAATCTGGCCAATCTGTCAAACTCTGTATTATACTCTGTCACCGATCGGTTGTTCTGTCGTAGACTCAGGAAATCCTGACGACGAACCATCTGATAAGCTCGTGGGAAGAAACGGCTCTCAAAAGCCTCTCTGAATCTGGCCCAAGTGATGTTCTGCTCGTCGATGATGGAACGCTGAGTAATCCACCAAGTGTCGGTCGCGTCCCGTAAGTGAAAAGCAGCTAGCTCTGCTTTCTCCCACTCGGAGCAAGCCATATAGAAGAAGGTCCGTTCCATAGTCTCAATCCAAGACAGGGCCACACTCGGATCACGGTCTCCTCGGAAGAGTGTAAATCGACTCTTCATCGACTCTGCCAACACTGGAATCCTGGCTCGTGCCGCGACAATGTTAGTGAGGTGTGTCGGAACGGCTGCAGGAATTGGCGGAACCAATGGAGCTGGTGCTACAGGTGGTACCGCTGAATAAACCGGAGGAGGTACTCTCGATGCCGTTGTATAAACTGGAGCATATGCCGTCGGTGGCACTGTAGGGTCAGCGTAGGTGGTCGTGGCTGGATGTACTGTAGGTAGTGGTACCGGATGTGGAGCAACTGGTATCGCTGGTGCAGGTGCTGCTGGGTATACCGTAGGTACTGGGGGAACAGGTGCCACTGGTATCGGATACACGGTGGGTCCAGGTGGCAGTGGTGCCGGGTACGCCGTAAGCTGCTCTAGAGCAGGTGTCGGGTATGTCAATGGTACCCTTGGTGGTACCGTAAATACGGTAGGGGTGGATACAGTCGGTGCAGCCAAGGTAGGTACCTCTAAGGGAGCCATCGGAGTCTGAGAGCCCGACGCACCCGCAGTATCTTGAGTTTGTCCCTGACTGACAAGCTCAACAGCAATAGGTATCTCTGGCATGTCCAGAGATCTCACGGTCCTCGTACGTGGCTGTCCAGCACCACGTCTCGCAGCAATACGTGTAGATCTCCTCATATCTGTTAAGTTATATCACAGATATTACTATAAGTACAAAACAATTACAAAATAACTTCATACCTAATTGCTGTCTGGAGATGTTCCGTCGCTGTCCAGTCCCGATTTTACCTCAAAATTTCGTACAAGAAAATCACCGAAAATTCATACTAAAATCCAAAACAAATACTCAGTTTGACTCACAAACCTGGGCTAACACAAAATATACAGAATACCAAAAGCAGGTATCACACCCTGCTCTGATACCAAATCCAATAAATTGGCATCTGATAAATCTCAAGATCCGTAACACGAAAATCAAAACAAGTATCGTCAAACCTTGGCGGTCTGATACCAAATAAATTGGTATCAGGTTATTCCAAATATCCAAAATACGAAAGCAATGTAAAATACTGAAAATGATAAGGGAATTTTTCGAAATTTTTAGAAATTTTTTTTGGAAATTTTTCGGAGCTCGTATGGACAAGTTAATGGGGACAAAAACAGGGTCCGGGAAAGGCCTGTTTAGGCTACCCTATTTAAGAGAGGAAATGTATATATATTTCCTTTTCTTTTTATTTATTTATTTATTTTTATTTCTTTTTCCTTTATTAGTGTCGTCGTTTCCTTCCCCTTGCCGAACCGGAGCGCGCCTCGCATCCTCCCCGTCGTTGTGTACCGGGAGATGAGAGCATTGAGCTCCCCCATTTATGATTTGGGGCCAGAGGACAGGAGTACTCCGACAGCATTCCGTCCACTCAGTCACTGTCAGGAGCAGTGATGTCCGAGTGCACGGTCACCATATGCATTTATTGCATTTTATTGTTGTGATTGCTGCACTTATATGCTGCATTTGTATGGATGCATTTGATTGACATGCATACAGGATTATGATTTCTTCGGTCTGACGACTTGTTACCTTTGTACCTTGATCCCGGTTAGTACAGTTATCTCCTGATTTCGTTTCAGTTGCATTTATTCCTTCTCGTATTCAGGAGACTGTACGCATGATTAGTGTTGTCTATTATTTGTTTTATTATGCATATCAGTTGTACCTGCTGAGTGTTGGACTCACCCCGCCTCCATTGTTGATATTTTCAGGTTGAGGCTGTCCGGAGCAGTTCCAGTCGCTGGCCCCCCATATGCACGTAGAGCCAGTTCTCTACTAGTTCGTTATTTGTTTTATTTTGGCCTTTTTCTATATCAAACTTTGTTTTAGTATTGTCTTTGGATTTTTCCTATGGATATTGTATGGAGTGATACCTTTTGATGGATTTTTGATATGATATTGGATTTCATTCTACTACGTGCCTGCCAGGATGGCAGAAGAGGTAAGTTCGTTGGATTTGAGCTTTACGTGTGTAGTGGAGATTGTTATTGATTACTACTATTAACTGCGTGGTTGTGACAGCCAGAGGCTGAATATCTTTATAAACTGTGTGGTGTTTGTTTTTTTTATTTTTGTTATCATTCCAGCCGCCTGTGGCTGATGTATATGTGATATGTAGAAAGTTTCATATTGTCCGCCGTACAGTTCTTCGGACAGAGACTCCTCTGGGGCGTGACAATTTAGTGGTATCAGAGCAGGTATACGATACTTGCTGTGTGTTCTAGATTTATACGATCTTTGTTTTCGTATTTTGGATACTTTGAATAATCTGATATCAGTTTATTGGGTATCAGCGCGCCAAAGTTTGGCGATATTTATTTGATTTCCGTGTGTTGGATTTTTTTTGAGATTTATCTGATACCAATTTATTGGTATCAGAGCAGGGTGTGATACCTGCTTTTAGTATATTGGACATTTTTATACTAGCCCTAGTTGCGAGACAGATTAGTCTGGGCAGTTAATTTTGGGTTGTACGGATTTTTTTCCGTTTCGATTTTGTTATGGATTTCCGTTATTGATTTATATGGATTTCCGGTGTTTGTTTTTCTCATACGGAATTCCGAGGTCATTTTGGGGACTGGACAGCGATGGAACATCTCCAGACGGCATATAGGTATGATGTTTAATTTTATAGTTTATGACAGGTATTAGCATTCTTTATTTAGTACATGTTTGGTTGTAGTAGCACATATTACATGTGATGGATTAGCCATTGAGCATGGTTGACCTTAATAGAGATAAAGGATTATAATCTCTGGTGATTTTTCTTATCATACCATCAGTAGTGTTAGCTTCTGTTACTACTCGTAGGAGATGGAGGCACATACCAGCCTCTGCTATTGTTAGTTGGGTAGTGGATGATACCTACATATTCTTGTTGACTTAGCCAGGAGAGTTTTATACTCATATCTTTTGGATATTAGGATACCAGGTACGATGGAAATTGATCATTGGGGGTTACCATGTTTGATCATTGTTGAGAATGGTTTGAGGTTGAGGGATATTGTGAGATCAGATATTATGATATGTTGATTTCTAATGATTTATGAGAGTAAATGTTATGTGGTTGTCTGATGATCAATTACTAGATATTTGTTTTGATGATCTATTAGTGGATAACTATTTTGATGATTTATATTTGGGTTGTCATTGAGGGTGACATAGTGAGTGTCATTTATGATATTCACAGGTTTGATGATTATGGTTGGTGATCAGATTATAAGTTGGGTGTTGGAGAGTTTTACGGTTGAATGTACCTATGAGATTTTAATAAATCTGGTTGGTTATGGATAGTTAACAGGATGAAAAAAAAAATGATATATGCTTCCTCTGATATGGGACTATGTGGAAAAAAATAATGATTGATATTTTGAATGCTAACTTGCCCTCATGGGGAGTGGAGATTTATTCATCTGATATAGTGTGGGCTGATGTTTTTGAGGATGAAGATGAGAGTGATGTTCTTAAATTCTGACTTTTTCTTTTGGGTCGTACACATTTATACATATGATATTATGTAGTTGGATATACCTTAGTTGCTTGTGGAGGATTAAGGTATTCTTGATTAGTTAGTAGATGAATGATTTAGTTTTGTTGGTTGATCAGTAGAGGATTGCCATACTCTATTTTTTTTAGAGGTTCGAACCTTTAGGTTATTTGTGTTTAGTTATGTATCTAGAGCACCTTTGAGTACTTGTTTTGTACTGACGTGGAAATGACTGATTTAGCCATATATCATTGTCGGCTTGGATAGGTGATAAAGGATCGATGTACCCTATTTCATGAAGACTTTGACCATGGATTGTATATACCTGGTGGGATAACTTAGAGGGTGCATTGGGATATGTGACCCCGCTGGTGTAAGGAAGTGTAGAGTTAATTGCTTAACACTTATGGGATACAATCGTTACTAGTGTTTACTGGGAGAGTACATTTGGATTTATGATGATAAAATTTTTCCCATTAGATATAGTCTTGGTAGTGTATGACATTGACTGGCAATGTTATACCACGGTGTGTATATCTTTCTTGTCCGATACCAGTTCCTTTGAACCTAGAGCAGGGTTGTTACTGGATGATTAGACTGCTTTATTTTGGGTTGCTTTTGATTGATGTATTCATGCTTGATACATATGCATGAATTTTGTTTAGATATACCTGTAACCCATGAGTATTGGTAGCATAAGGTTGGTCTCTTTGGTTGAGCTGGTATGCTGATTTTGCATGTCTATGTTGCATGTATATTATGATTGTTATGTGTTGTAGGAGTCCTATGGTAGACTGTCCATTTGCAAGTAGTATATATATCCATGTTCTGATATGGTTTGAAGGTTCCTGGTGGATCATAGATATGTAGTTCGGTGTATGTATCTGGAGGTATTATTGAGGATAGCTTGTTGATTAAATCCGAGATGTAGTATAAGTACATCGGTGGTGTTTTGATGGAAGCATTTTGTCGATTTAATCTGAGTTGTGATATGTACATATGTGTTTGGTGTGGTATCTGAGGTAACCTTTTTGATTATGTTTGATTTGTGAGTGCACCTGGGTTTAGTATGCTTTATTGGAAGTATATGTTGGTTATACTCTTGGCATAGGTGAAGATATGTCATATGAGCGTTGTTTGAGGTGTATTGTTGATTTTACCTACATTGATTTTGGACACGTGTTCGGTATGTATTGTTGGAGGTATCATACTGATTATACCTGAGTTGTGAGTATGTTTGGTGTATAATAATTGGAGGATTTTGTTGATCATACATATGTTGTGTGAGCATGTGTGCTAGGTGTATACATTGGTAGCAGTAGGATGATTCTACTTATACTGAATGCAGAATGTGGAGTGACTGCATTATGTCATTTGTTGAATTAACTCATCAACTAATTTTTCTATCAGTGGATGACCCACTAGGATGCTGATAGAGTTGATGATGGATTTGATTAGTTACTAGGTTGTTATATCCTAGGCTAACCACAGCGAATTATGGTAGAGAGATCTTGTACAGTCTCTAGCTGGATAGTTAGGTGCCTTGGGGTACTTGGATATTGTTTTGTGGTGGAGCGTTACTCCCACATATCACGGATTGCTGGTAGCGGAGCATTGCTCCTATATTTATTGCAGATACATATTTCAGATTATTTGTGGTGGAGCGTTGCTCCCACATGTTGAGGATTTCTTGTGATGGAGCGTTGCTCTCACTCTGGAGGATTTATTCTTTGGTGATATATGTTATTGATGATCAGATTTTTTCGATTTATTATTGGAGATCCTATGGATAGGAATGTCTGTGATACGTACATTATGTGTCTCAGTTTTTGCCATAGAGGCTTACAGTGCCTTAGATGTTTTCAGGGACTCGATGATCCTGGTATGTCGAGGATGTTTGGATGGGTTTCCATTATCTTTGTGGACGATGTTGTGATCTATTACGGATCCGAGGTGAGTCACGTACACTACCTTTGCATAGATCTAGAGATGATTCGACGAGAACATCTATATGTGATTATCAGTAGTGCTGGTTTGGATTGTTTTATGTGAGATGTTTGAGCCACACGGTCACCAATAGAAGTATACCGTGGTTCCACATGAGATCGAGATTGTTACCGTCGGGAGTAGACGGAGTCAATAGAAGAGGCTTGTAACCTCCTTTGTTTGGCCGATATTTCCGGAGATACGTTGAGGGTTTCTCACGGATTGCTATGTCACTTACACGCCTGACCATGAAAGGCGTGAAGTTTATTTAGACTGAGGATTTCAAGATCAGCTTCTAGGAGCTGAAGCGAAGACTAGTGTCGGCTTCGATTTTTGGTTTTTACTTTCTAGAGAGGACGGATTTGTCCTCTACACCGACACGTTTCTACAGGGTATGGGTGCTGTTCTGTTGCAGCACGGTTGAGTATTCTTATATACTTCTTGATAGTTGGGGGAGCCTGAGAAGAAAATACTCAGTTCATGATCTGGAGTTGACTGCTATTATTTTTGCCTGAAGATTTGGCGGCAGTACCTGTATGATATTACATTGAGATTCTCACTGACCATCGGAGTCTCAAATATCTGTTTCACTCAGAAGGAACTTAATCTTCGACCGAGGAGATAGATGGAGTTCCTGAAGGATTATGATTTTACCATTAGCTATCACCTGGGAAAAGCTAATGTGGTTGTCGATGCACTTAGCCAGAAGTCCAGAGGGACTTTAGCTTGCCACCGAGTTGTGGTCACAGATTTGATTCAGGGTTTATTCGAGTTAGACCTTGAGGAGCAGGGATAGACTGAGCAGGGTATTCTTATTGCCATAGATGCTCAGTCGTCGATCAGGACGAGAATCCGTGAGGCCCAGTTGTTGGAACCTTATAGAGCTCAACATGAGGCAGAGTTGATCCGTATTATCAGACGGAGGATGTTAGAGGCATAAGGCTGCCAGTAGAGTTATGCTGACCGGAGTCGGAGACTCATAGAGTTCTCCATTTGTGACCATGTATTTCTGCGAGTTTCACCCGTGAAAGGGGTGAAGAGATTTGGCCTCAGTGGTAAGCTAGCTCCGCGTTACATTGGTCCTTTCGAGATCTTGGAGAGGATCGGAGCGGTAGTTTACCATCTGACACTACCACCGTTCCGGACAGGTGTTCAAGACATATTTTGTGTATCTATGCTGAGAAGATACATAGTAGACCCAGCTCACGTGTTGGCTGATATTCCAGTTCCAGTTCAGCCTGACATTACTTATGAGGAGGTTCCGGTACGGATTTTTGGATCGAAAAGAGTGTAAGTTGTGGAACAAGACTATCCGGCTGGTTAAAGTCGGATGACAGCATCATTCAGACGAGGAGGCTACTTGGGAGCTTGAGGATACGATCCGAGCTCGATATCCCCATCTTTCCACTTGAGGTATGTGAATTATTTACCGTTCAGCATTTATACTTTATATCTGTTGTTAGTACTTGCTGATGGTAGATAACGAAATTTGGGGACCAAATTTTTATTAGTGGGGGAGAATGTAAAATACCGAAAATGATAAGGGAATTTTTCGGAATTTTTAGAAATTTTTTTTGGAAATTTTTTGGAGCTCGTATGGACAAGTTAATGGGGACAAAAACAGGGTCCGGGAAAGGCCTGTTTAGGCTACCCTATTTAAGAGAGGAAATGTATATATATTTCCTTTTCTTTTTATTTATTTATTTATTTTTATTTCTTTTTCCTTTATTAGTGTCGCCGTTTCCTTCCCCTTGCCGAACCGGAGCGCGCCTCGCATCCTCTCCGCGCACCCGACGCCGCCGACGCCTTCTCCTCCTTGCCCTAACAGCACCCCCTTGTTGCCCTAGCCGTGGGGATACCGAGCACAGGGCCGACCGAGCCCCCCATCCCGATCCTTTCCTCTTTGCTCCAAGTCGTGCCCTAGTGCTTTACTGCCGTCGCTGCTCCTCTGCACAGTGTCGGCCAGTGAACCCTAGCTCCGGTTGCCATCACCTCTGTGCCAACGGCCAACGCCACTGCTTCTCCTATGGGGCTTCTTCCAGATTCAACGAGGGACGAACCTTTGAGACACCCTCTCCTCTTCGGTATCAAGAGGAAGAGTTTTGTGTTCACCAAAACAGTACTTGGATCTCATTCATTCTGGAGAAATTTCAGATTAGGGTAAGTTGTTTGAATTATGGGTGTGATCCTTGAGGAATTGGGTCTGATATTGATTTTTGTCGTGTTAATTGTGATTTAGGTTTATCTGTTTGGGAGATTGGCAATTTATCCTTGCTCCGACTGTTGATTTACAGAAGCAACGTTTCCAATCAGATTTGGACAAGTTGTAGAGGTAATTTTGTGTATGTACTATATTTCATTTTTGTTGTGGACTGGTTAGGGTGCCGTAATTCTACATAATCGTGATATGTGGTTTGAGTGAATTTGGGTTTTAACCATTTTGTTGATGATTGATAGATAGGTTAATAACTAATGTTAACCTAGGTATACGTGTTGAATTAAGGAATGGATAAGATTATTAAATAGGTTTGGAGATTTTTATTTAGCTATATAGCTAAATACCTTATCTGTTTAATAACGCAGGACTCTGATTCGAGACCGTATCTCGACGGGTATCTTGATTCCCGGATTGGACCATTTTATCGGAGGCGGGTACTTTGACTTATGTCTTTTGATATGCATGATAATATGTTTAACATATAACAATAATTGTGTTATCTGTTTGTTTCGGTTGGTCGCTACATGATTAGTTACATGTTTGTTTGTTTATTTATGCTGCACTGCATGATATCTACCTGATCACATATGCTTTAGGTAGTGAATCAACCACATGCTATGATATGTTCTGGATCTAGGGTTTATTTGATACCCTATTTGATTGGTGTACCTTCTATTTGATACTTCTTCCAGTGGTACACACTTGTATCTACTTATATGGACTATGCCATGTTTTTAGTGTCATGCATCATGATTGCATGCTGTGCGATTGTCGGCTCCACTTTGGTTGAGCCCATCGCCAGTTACATGTACTGCACACACCACCCATGGATTAGTTGTATATCTGGCTGGAGTGTGGCGGTTCTGCTGTTTGGCTCCATTGGTCAGGTGACTCAGCGTGGTAGCCGGCAGTCAGTTCCGCTCTGTTTGGCTCCGTTGGCATTTAGGGTAGCAGCGTGGTAGCCCGCAGAGATTTCCTCCCCGTCGTTGTGTACCGGGAGATGAGAGCATTGAGCTCCCCCATTTATGATTTGGGGCCAGAGGACAGGAGTACTCCGACAGCATTCCGTCCACTCAGTCACTGTCAGGAGCAGTGATGTCCGAGTGCACGGTCACCATATGCATTTATTGCATTTTATTGTTGTGATTGCTGCACTTATATGCTACATTTGTATGGATGCATTTGATTGACATGCATACAGGATTATGATTTCTTCGGTCTGACGACTTGTTACCTTTGTACCTTGATCCCGGTTAGTACAGTTATCTCCTGATTTCGTTTCAGTTGCATTTATTCCTTCTCGTATTCAGGAGACATGATTAGTGTTGTCTGTTATTTGTTTTATTATGCATATCAGTTGTACCTGCTGAGTGTTGGACTCACCCCGCCTCCATTGTTGATATTTTCAGGTTGAGGCTGTTCGGAGCAGTTCCAGTCGCTGGCCCCCCATATGCACGTAGAGCCAGTTCTCTACTAGTTCGTTATTTGTTTTATTTTGGTCTTTTTCTATATCAAACTTTGTTTTAGTATTGTCTTTGGATTTTTCCTATGGATATTGTATGGAGTGATACCTTTTGATGGATTTTTGATATGATATTGGATTTCATTCTACTACGTGCCTGCCAGGACGGCAGAAGAGGTAAGTTCGTTGGATTTGAGCTTTACGTGTGTAGTGGAGTAGGGTGGATTTCGAGTCAGAGTCCTATTGTTATTGATTACTACTATTAACTGCGTGGTTGTGACAGCCAGAGGCTGAATATCTTTATAAACTGCGTGGTGTTTGTTTTTTTTATTTTTGTTATCATTCCAGCCGCCTGTGGCTGATGTATATGTGATATGTAGAAAGTTTCATATTGTCCGCCGTACAGGGGAGATGCTGCCGAAATTTCTTCGGACAGAGACTCCTCTGGGGCATGACAAGCAAAGATCGTAAAACTTGGGCTCTGATACCAAATAAATTGTCACGCCCCGGAGGAGTCCCTGTCCGAAGAAATTTCGGAAGCATCTCCCCTGTACGGCGGACAATCTGAAACTTTACTACATCACCATATACCTCAGCCACATGCGGCTGGAATAAGAACAATAATAAACAAACAATAACACAGATATCCACGCAGTTTATATCAATTTCAGCCTCTGGCTGACACAACCACGCAGTTTAATAGTAAACAAACTGAACAGTGATAATATGATTCAAAAACAACCCGACTCAACTACACTCATAAAGCACAAAACCGATGTCCTACTCCACTACACTCATAAAGCTCAAATCCGACGATAAAATCAACTTACCTCTTCTGCCGTCTAGGCAGGCGTGTAGTAAAACAAATCCAATAAAACTCATAGGCAATAAGAATCCATACAAGATCCGAATGTATCAACACAAACAAGTCCAAATAGTGCGATATCCATAACACAAAAACCATAATCCAAGTGTATCAAACAGAACTAGTCTGATAAAGAAAACCAAAAGATAAACCACACAAGCTCGCGGTCTGTAGGGGACTAGCGAATGGAACTCCTCCGGACAACATCAACCTGAAAAATAGCAACGGAGGAGGGTGTGAGTCCAACACTCAGCGGGTAACAACTGATATTTATAGTAAGGAAATAACATCTAGCACTAATCATGCGTACAGACTCCTGATGTAATAAAGGTAAATGCAAACTGAAATAAACAGAAGAATACTGTACTAACCAGGACCTGGTACAAGGATAAACAGTCCGAGAGGTATAGAAATCCTGTACGCATGTCAAGCATGGGCATCCAACCAATATGCAGCAAATAAATACAGCAAACACAATCACAAGAAATAAATGAATCAATGCCTATGATGCCAATGCAGTCATGGTCACCCCTGACGCCAGTCAGCCATCTCACACACAATGGTGGGACCGAGTGGGTAGAGCTGTGACAACCATGTACTCTGCATCACTACTCCTGATGAGTGACCGAGTGGACGGGATGCTGTCGGAGTACACACATACTCCTACCCCAAATCATAAATGGGGGAGCGCAATGCTCTCATCTCCCGGTACACGATGACAGGGAGGGATCTCGACGTGCTACCACGCTGCAATCACACTACCCATGAGCGGACCAACAGGAGCACCGAACGAGCAAACTGACGTGCTACCACGCTGCGTCACGCTACCCATGAGTGGACCAACGGAGCACCGAACAGTAATGAAACTGGCGATGTGCTCGACAATAATGGAGCAATCTATCACACAGCATGCAATCATGCGAATGGTGCATGACACTAATATACTGAACCAATCTATATACATATATGATGTGCACCATAGTCAATAAATCATATCAAGGGTACACAGATCAGATAAGGTATCACACCTAGGTTCTGAACATGGTGAAGCATGGTTATATCACTACCCCTATAAGCATGTATAATCAGGTAAGTAATAACATGAGATGCAAAACAAGCAATCAACCAAGCATGTAACAGGTATCGGGTAGTGACTAACCGAAATAAATAAGAAACATAATTATTTCTATTTGTTAAATTCACTACTATGCATATCAAGACATAAAGTCAAAAGTATCCGCCACTAATCGAAAAAATCCAATCCGATAATCGAGATACTCGTCTCGCGTCAAAATCCTGTGTCACCAATATATATATTTTTATTTTGCCAAAATTCTCATAAATAGCTAAATAAAATCTCTAACCCTAAATTAGGGTAAAACCCTAATCATATCACCATCATCCTTTCTATAACCAAACTACTACATACCAACATATTCTAACACTAATTCCAATACCTTCATTGATCAATTAAACCCAACTCGCCCACATCAATAATCCAACAGCCAAAGTACCAAAATCAATTACTAAAGTTAGTGTTTACCTATAATATAGCAGCAGGGCAGCAAAACACTCCCCTGTGATCTGTGAAGAAAGAGTTCACTGTTCCTTCATTAGCTCAACACCAACATCCATAATTAGCAAAATTATCCCTGAAATGCACTATTATCCGAAATTCAACTTACCTCAACCGTGACCTAAATCCACCGCAAGGAAGGGATGATCAAGAATAGAGAAAAATATCCAAGCTTTGATCTGAAAACATAGTAAGAACTGATCCGAGATCCTCCTCCTGGTCTAGAATAGCAAGAAGATCACAAGGGAAATCAATCACACGATCCCTAATTCCACAGCAAGTTAGATCGCCTACCTTAAGGATCACTGCTAGGGCAAAAGGTGGCGTCGCTGTGATAGACAGAGGGTGCTAGGGCACCTGGTGCGCTGGCGATGGATCGGCTCTGCTCCGTTCGGCCTCAGGTGGTGGCGACGCCTGATGCGGCTCGGGAAAGAGGAGAAGACAGCCATGAAGATGGCTAGGGCTCGCGGTGGCCGGCGCTAGGGCTGTGGAGTCGGCGTCGCTACTCCCTGTGGCGGCTGCGGCAGAAGGAAGGCTGGCGGTGTCTCGTCGGACCAGAGGAAGGGAGGGGAATCGGGAGGTGGCGTCGGCGGAGACGCTAGGGCACAGAGGTGGTGGCTCAGCACCTAGTGCAAATCGGCTGGTCGTGAGAGATGAGGGAGGGAGGAGGGTTCCGCTCGGGAAGGAGAAGAGAAGCAAGACCCTTGCCGAGGGGTTTTGTACTCGGGTGGGGGTGAAACCGTCGGCGCTGGTTAGGGTTTCGGCGTCGGCACGCGCGGGGGAAAAGGAAAACGGCACACGGCGTCAAAGAGAAACCGGAGGAAAAGAAAAAAAAATAAAGAAAAGAAATAAAAGAAAAGAAAAGAAAAAGTAAACTTTTCCTTGCTTAAATGGGTAGCCTAAACAAGCTTTCCCGGGCCCCGTTTTCATCCCCATTAACTCGTCTGTACGAGCTCCGAAAAATTTCCAAAAATTTCGAAAAATTCCCTTATTAATATTCGCCTATTTTCGATATTTTACAGGTCGGGTTGTTACAAGTACTTTACCTCTGCATGGGTCCAACCAGACCTTCATTTGTCTAGTCCCACTAGGATTTAGTCATTGCCTAGTTTTTAATCAGGACTTCACCTCTTATCAAGTAATCTGTACCTACACACTCGACAACAGTTATCAGTACAACACATAACTTTAAACTTAGTCATACTTTAAAATTTAAGTTTAATGTGGTGCCCCTAACAATAACAAAAAGATAGTGATCCAGTGTAAATTTAAAGTAATAATTTATAAGGTTGGAAAATGATGCAGTGATAGACAACCATCAAGCTATTTCATATATATTAAATCATATTAACCGATTAATGGCCCAATTACATTGAAATAGGTGAAACAATCTTAACAACTCGTGATAACCATTGCACTTATACAATTTAACCAAATCAAGATGGATTATGGCATACCTTTAACTTGCTAAGTTCTCAATTAATATATATATATTAGTAGATATAGTGATGTACAACACTTTCATATATTATTCAAAGAGCTTAGACGATTACATTTAGCTTAGACATCCATCTCAAATTTAGTAATAAGAAATTTTATTCAAGGAATTCAATATGAATATGGTTGGGCAATGTACAATAGGACTCAGAATTTAGCATCCTCATATTGAAAACCAAAGAAAATTAAACAACTAATCAATATCTTGCATGCACCACTACTCCTTTGCTAAGATTATTACATCCACGTACTAAATTTAAAAGCACTCTTTGTAAATCGATTGAGCATCGAGCTTGGGAAGTACATGCCTGCAATCAGAAAATGTTGATCATATATTACTTAATTTTGTGGTTATATTCAAATTATAATTATCTTATTACTAAGATCTTTCTTACCTTATGTGTTATTGTCAGGACATCAAGAGCATCACAATATCCTTTCGCAAATAAGCCTCAAAATGTAGTCGCAACGGACGACACTTTTTGGAGACTTATTTTGGATATATCTCCTCCAAATTCTTCAAATAAGATCAATGTATTGGGCCCTTTGGTTGTGAAGTATCTGGGAACGTGATACCTATTTAAAATTATGCTCTTAGGACCAATGTAAAATCATTGCACAAGAAGAGATATGCATCTCGAATTAATATCCACATTTTCTTCCTGAGATTTTTTTAAAAAATCCTTAAACAATTCATATCAATATTAACTGAAAAAAATATAATGAGAAACAAAAAAAATAAAACAAGTTCTCAAGTGCAAGCTATTTAAGATGGAATATTTTAAATATAAACATTTAGTTGATGTTCTTTTAATATTATATTGTGTAGCCTTATGGAGGGGTGAATACAATATTTGACATGATCAAAATTTAGCTAAGTACTAAAAAGTTGTAGTAGTTTGTACTTAATAAAACTTGTCTGAATGTCTCAGTTACTAGAGTTTACTATCTTGCAAACCTATTAAAATCACAATGAAGTTTCACGGAAAAATATATGACTTTTTACCATAATTTTATAATATTTAAATGTATTATAGAACTTAAGTATCCAAAATTAAAATGATTGAGACACTTACCATCTTTGAGAAGGCTTTCCACAATCAGTTCTACATCTGTTTGAGTCATACTCATGCTTGTAATCACAAGGTCCACATCCTTCATCATCAGCGATGAAGGATGGCCAATATCGACCAATGCTATGTCCATTCACCCAAGCATACCCTTTTCCCATGCCTTGCAAATCGAGTACCAAAGCATCTTTTCCCTCAGGAACCTCAAATATAGTCTGTGATAAAAAAAAATAACAACTATTTCATAATTGTAATTTAAAAAAATATGACCAAATTAAGTATATGACTATAGTAGTTCAACAAAAACAATTTAAAATTATAATGTGAATTTGTGTTTATAATAGAAAGACTAAAAATGTCTTACCTTATACCATATAAGCGGTCTATTAATAGGTAGATGACCAGAAAACCATTTGATACTATGTTGTTGTGATGGCAAGTACAATTTCTCATCCTCTCCATTCAACCCAATCTTAGAACAATTATAGAATGGTTTCAAGAATTTTTGTAACACACAGTATAATTTTTAAATGAATCTTCTAAAATATGTACTTGATGGTACCTTATATGTCCATGTGTTTGATGTCAAGTTGATTGTTGCATTTCCGTATCCAATAAGGTTGACTGGACCACCATCGATTCCGGCCCTTTGTAAATCAAAATATGCTCCATAATTCTAACCAGTGCAACAAACATAATACAATATTGTTAGCAAGGTTTTAATTCCAAGAACCAGTTGGAAGAAAAATAAAATAAATAAGATTAATGGTTTTAAAAATGTTTTTCCATTAAAACAAAGATATTGTAAAACCAAAACAAGTAACTTTATGTAAAAAGTAATATTGAGATACAATCTTTATCTTAAAATGTGTTATTCTAAGATATACAAGAAAAAACTTTTGTGCTTAGTGTCATGAGAGAAAGAAAAATAGTAGAATATTTTCCCCCTTCATATCAAATTAGGATCTTTCAAATATGTTCATAACATTTTTAATTTTCACGCTATACTATTTTAATTCACAATTTCCTTAATTATTGGATGTATGATCACAATTGTTTGAAAAAAAAAAAAAGAAAAATTTCATCTTTTCATATATTTTGACGAATATTAATAAAATATCTTGTTGACTATAATAAATAATATAGAATAAAAACATGTTCAATAGAAGGAAATACAAACCGCAAGTCCGTTTGTAGAACTAAGAAGGGCTATGTAATTGTGCCCTTTTCGCAATTTTGTTGTCTGCTCAAAGACAAACTCATACGCTCCATTCACAGCATATTGTGAACCTGGTTGATAAACTTCATTAGATTCTTCTCTAAAATTTTCACCCTAGCTAGTAATCATCAATAATTTGACAAATAAATAAATATTTAATCAAAAATTTTTTGCATCATTTTACTAATCTAAAATTTAGACAACTAGAAATAATAGTCAATTAGATTCAATAATTAATCAAAAAGGTATAGATGGAACTTCAATGATGGAGATTATTAAGTAGAACACCATATAACATTGAGAATAAACTAGAAAAGAATGATCACCTATAAAGTGCTTGTTAACAAAAGCATGAATAATATGCCCTTTTGTATTAACATGAAGCTTCATTTTCTTGCTCCAATATTGGCGGAACTTGTTCAAATCAATTCTGTAACATGTGGAAGAATAAATCATAGTTATGTCACCTACAATTGCTCCGAAAGGGACAAATCAAAAGTGAGTTCTTTATTCTCTTTTGCACAAGTAAATTATCATATTTTTCAATCCTATGTGGAAACCTACAAAAATTGATTTAATTGATATAAAAACCAATTACCTAGTCATGTACCATAGGAAATCACTAGTATCACCAGTAGTCAGGATCTGCTCTAATAGAGAGTTGTTAGAAAATGATCCTTTTTCATGAATAGTGGTCAGTATCTCAGGCCGCCATTGCCATTTGAAAATTGATTCAGTAGGCTTTGTGACTATTAAAGTGGTTGGAGCATTCACCTGCTTTCATGGAGAGTAGTCTTTAAGAATAAAAAATTAATTATCCCTCAACATGCAACAAGGTGACTAAGTTTGATTTATTTATAGATAATAATTTCACTTCTCAAGAATTTTTCTCATATATTTTGTTACAAATGTTAATTGTATATCACATCAATTACAAACATGTTAGCCTTTCAAAAGATGCCTCAATATTACCTTAGCAGTGTTATACACTTCTTTCTCACAATTAGGAAGGACACTGATAGATTTGGAAGGGACAAAATATATCTTTCCATTATATGTCAGGTTGGTATCAGTTGATTGATTAGCATTTATCAAAAAACAACCATCACTAATCCCATTTGCAATGTATTTCGTCACCTGCAATTTAGTAGTATAACATTATTTTCTATGAACAAGTCAAAATATTATCTTATGTATGAAGTAAGCAGTAGACATACTGTTAATCCAGCTCCTAAGTTTGTAGTATTGGCAACTCCATATACGAGAACCTTTTCCATTGCTTTTATGGCATTATGCAATTGCTCTAAGTGTCCCCACTTGGGTTGCCTTATATTCCCTATATTTAGGATAAGAAAAGAATCATGCAAGTCACTAATTTTTAACAATGTCTTGGATTAAGTAAAAATAATTTGTCTTTTGGATAATAAATGTTGTAAAAATGGATTAATGAAATGTATACCATATTCATCTAGAGGAGCGTCATAATCATACGACGTTACTATATATGGGCCTCCCAATGTCCGACCAAAGTTTGTTCCTCCATGATACTGGAAATAATTATGCTATTACCACATGAATTTCAGAAAATATTGAAAATAAATAATGATGTGTGAGGAACTAATGTAAGTTAGTAAGTAACAATGAAACATTAGTTATAGATTTCAAACCATATAATAGTTTTGAAAAGTTCCTCCGGATGCAAAAAAGTTTGCAACGGCATAAGCTATGTCCTCGACAGGCCTATGTGGTTTACTTTGACCCCAATCTTGAAACCTGCGCAATTCACCATTTAGTTATTTCATATTTTATTTAGGAAGTGTAATACTCATTATAATTATAAAAAAAAAACTAAACTTACCATCCAGTCCAATTCTCTGTCCACATTTTAGGGCTAGTTGGACGATTTGGTGTAAACTTGTCACAGTAGAAACCATTACAAGTGTTTATCTGTAAAGAAGGAGAACAAATATATGCAATTTACACCAAATGAATTAATTTTGTTTTGTCATGATAGATGCACCTATAGATTGTTCAAAATGATCTTGATTTCATGATTGTACATAGGCTCATTTGATTAACAATTTTATCATTTACCTTATTATAAAAATACTTGCAAGAGGGAAGTTAGCCCATATAATTCATAATAAAATTTTAGTCATGTTACCTTGATGCTTTCAAATTAAAATATTTAAGAATTATGCATTTACCATAGGAGGTGGGGCATCCGCTTGTTGGCACATTATCCATGGCACACCTATATTAAGTGTTTCTGCCAAGTTTGCACACCATTGGATATATCGTTTCCCAGCAGATCCATACTTGTCCATGATATTGCCATACTCATTTTCAATCTGAGGAGTACATGTCACAAGTTTAGTTGGTCTTTCAATGATAATGAAAATGGTTAGAGGGCATTGCAACTTTGGTACACAAGGTATAAAAGATGACAAAGTAATTAATAATCAAATTAACTACATAATTTTATGGTATCTATTCAAATTTTGTCTAAGATAGCTACTATTCTAAGTTAACTACATAATTAAAAATATATGTAGAAGTTTGAAGAAGACATGCATGGAATTGAAAGAAGAATTAACATTTGGAAGTGTCTTCTTTTATTTTCTTAGAGCATACTTGGGCTATGATGATCGGTCCACCTTGTGATGCAAAGAGACGTTCATTCTTGACCATGTTAACAATCAAAGTGGTGAAATTTTGCATCTCAGCCTACACAATATCAGATGGTAACATAAACAAGTAATCTAAAAAATTAAGAGTTGAATTCAAGAGTCAAGCTAAGTGCATATGATAGTACCTTAAATATTTCATTATCAGTTCTCATTTCAACTCCTGGAATTTGGTGTAGCCACACAGGAAACCCACTGAGAGGAGCCAAAACAATTTTCATATATTCTAGCTAGCATCATACATGGAAATAATATTATGCAAATGAAGTTGTTTAGGTTACCCATAATTCCATTCAGCACAAACATATGGTCCGATTCTAAGAATTGCAAAAAGGCCTGCATCTTCCACAATCTTGATGAACTTGATAAAGTCCAAGTTTCCATTAAAATTGTACTGTTGGGAGTAGAGAAAAATAGACAAAGGTTAGGAAGGTTATCACATTTACAATATAGGCACATGATGCATCACAATAAGGGTAGTTAAAAATTAAACCTCTCTTTTGGTAGGCTCATGAGCATTCCAAAAGATATATGTCTCAATGGCATCGAGTCCTCCCTCCTTTGCTTTTTGAATGAGGCCTGGCCACATCTGAAAGAAACCAAAATTCATAAAAACTTGTCACTTTAGCATATGCAAAATATGTTGGATTGAAAGGATAAGGCTGGTGGGAAGGAAGATGCTTATCTTCAATTTGTTTGCTTATATTGATAATCGAGTTGATATGGAATGGGAATATCAAACATAAATACAAACAATGAAAAAAAATTTATCTTTATTCGTGACTAAAAAGGAAGTAATATGACATCTTAAAATAATTATATTACCTTAATAACTATTTAGTTTAAATGCTTATTTTAATAGTATAATTATTTAAGAAACTATTCTATGTATAACCATATTTACGAAGTTAAATGGTTAAACTTTTATGTAGAATTTTAAAAAATATTTTATACATAAAAATTGTTCCATAAATATTAAAAAGATATGCACTATACATGAGACAAAGCATATTGTAATCAAAATACTTAAAATAAAAGTTTGCATGTGAGACAATGTAATAGGACTTACGTCAGGAGTGCTGCGTGGATAATGAATTGAACCTGAGATGAGAACTCGTCTTTCTCCATTAATGATAATTGCTCTCCCATCATAGGTAACATTTGCTGCTAAGGATGACGAAATTAAAAAACAAACAATGAGTAGTAACAATAAAGTACTTGTTGTTGTCACCATTGTGATAATTAACATCACACACATCATCCTTCCACCCTCTTGGAGATTTATATAGAGGAATTATTTTGGATAAGTCCTTGGCATGGTTTATGTGTTGTCATTGTCCGTTTCTTTAGCTATTGACAAATTTTTCTAGACATTTTTAGATTGTTTTGTTAGCCATAAACTTCCAATATTTATCTACCACGTAGATTAAAATAGATCGTAAACAAGTATTGTAATTACTTTTCGTCATGTCAAATAATGATTTTATTTTTAATGCCAACTAGGATTTATATGGTTTTTGAAAATTGCCAATTAAATATTTGTTGTGTATTCAGTCACCCATTTATGATTGTCATTTTTAAGGATAAGCAATCGGTTAATAATCAAACCGACTAAACCGATTAAATTAAAATAGAATAAATTAAATTTTTTTTTTTTTGTTCAAACCAAATAGACCGAACTTTACCACAAAAATTGAATAAATAGAACTAATAAAAAATTGATTAATTGTTATACTGAATTAACCAATTATTTTGCCACTTGACTGATGTGTAACATTAATTGACTACTATGAGACAATTAGGTCAGAAATCAAGATTTTAGGATTTTTTTTAACACTGATCTATCAACATCAGTTAATTGTTTATAATATTGCAATTGACTTATATTGATTTGATTTGATTAGTTTCATTGATTTTTAAATTTTAAAATCGAGAGCCAATAGAATAAACCAAAATAATCAAGATTTTTAAAAAAATGAAATTGTGAATTAACCATACCGAACTTCTAAATTCTATCGATTAAGTCAATTAATGTAATTTAACCGATCTTTTACTCACACCTAATCATATGTAATTATTAATTGGATTGGTAAGCAAAATCTATGTGAGACTCTTCACCATTTTCATTCATTAATTTTTTCCTTTTCTATTTCTACTTATAAAACTTATATTATTTCATATGCCTTTTTTAATTATAAATATTTAAATATCTTAAATTAATGTAAATTTATTAAGGTAAATATATTAAAAGTTATGTCAAATACTTAGACTTCTAATTTTGCTACTACTATCCTTTGAAGTTCTCTTAAACCATCCAATTGTATTCTTCATTTGTAATTAAGCAATTTATATACTAGTTATTTAGTGCCACATTTGTCAAAGTAAAAGTGATACCAAATTATTAAATCTCTTTTGAGATGCATATTATTATATTATGTATAATCATTTGTCTACCTCATTATTAAAATTTTAAGAGAGTTGTGCTCTTGAGATTTAATTCTCTTAGATAAATTTAAGAGTTTTGTAACTAAATATCAAGGTTTATTTTTCTACATCTTCAAAGAGCAATCTTGTTTGATAAATTTGTCATAATAAGCTTTATCCCTTTCAAGAAAGTGATGAATACTAACAATGTGAGAATTGA
This sequence comes from Zingiber officinale, assembly GCF_018446385.1. Taxonomy (NCBI): domain Eukaryota; kingdom Viridiplantae; phylum Streptophyta; class Magnoliopsida; order Zingiberales; family Zingiberaceae; genus Zingiber; species Zingiber officinale. Next base: position 147,344,175 of record NC_055992.1, on the reverse strand, counting down.
TGTAGGAGAGTTTTTCAAAACATCTTAAATATACTTACTAGTATTATTTTTTGTCATTGTATATAAGTGTAGATCTGTTATATTAACGGTACACTTAATGTCGGTCCAATGGATATCGAGGGAGGTACATATAGGTATACAAGCGTTAGGCGTATGGTGGAATAAATCTTAAGTAGTCAGTTTCTTATAATTGACCCCTGATCATTACGTCAGAGATACCATGCACTCATCATCTATGCAACGCTCTAAGGACTTTTTGTCATTGTATTTAAGTTTTATCATACTGTTGAAATATGCTATTTCGGAAACATATTGAAATATGCTAGAATATGCTAATTAGGAAAAGATTGATTCTTATTACACAAATATTTTCTCGATTTATATTATTTCCCTGTGTCTCTGTATCTTTCTTTACATGATATCAAAGAAATTTGTTTCTAGGAAGCTTATTTGTCCAATATGATGGATTTGACTTCTTATTTATTAAAGAAAGTTAGAGGAAATGTTGTTGATATTTATGATCCATTTATTCTTCAACACTTGGATCATCCAGGTATCATTTTGGTCACCAAACATTTGAATTGTGACTGATCCCGTCCGGAAGCTGAGTCGGACGAAGGCCGGTCGCGTTGGACTGGACGTTGACGGAAAATCGCGGGCGGCGCAGGCTCCCCACGGGTGGCTGATGCGGCTGCAGGACCCTGCACACACTCAGACGATCTCCCCCTTCCACGTTAGAGACCGAAACCCAGGGAAAAAGTCCCCGGATCAGGCCCTCCAACGCTCAAGTCAGGTCCTTTTTCCCCAGAAAGAACAGAGAGAAGCAGAAAGAAAAAACAGTTGTGGAAAAAAGTGACGAGAGAGTGTGTGCGCGTACCTGCGTACGAGGGATTTCTCCCCTTTTATCCGTCCTCCTGCTAGAACCTGCCCTCCTGTCAGAAAACGTTGGACGCCCGGCTTTGTCCTCTAGTCATGGACACCTGTCGCGCTCCTATTTGTTGTGAAAGCATCTTTCTGTTTAGGAGCCTCCGCCTTCGCACTTGGGTTTTGTCCTGTAGTGAGAGACAGCTGGCAGGCTACTACTGGCTACGAGGGCATCTTTTCGTTTCAGGAACCTTCGCCTTCGCTCGCATTGTTGGTATGTAATGATTACCCCTGACGGACCGTTGAGATTCTCCGCTCCCGTATTACTTAGCTCCCCCGATTCATTGTGCCCCCGCACCAGCCTGCACCTGTGGTTCGCATTTCCAGGCCTCCCACTCGCAGACTTGCAGCCCTAACTGTCTAGACATAGCTACGCTAATCTTCAACCTGCATCCTGCGCTTTGTACTTCCTGGCCCTCAACCGCAGGTCTGTAGCTCGGGCTGCTTCTGATCAGCTCTGCCGCTTCCGACCCATTGGCCTATACTTCCAGTTCTTGGCCTCTGCTTAGCTCTGCCGACCCTGACCGGCCTATGTGCTCTGTATTTCCGGGCCCTCAACCGCAGGTCTGTAGCTCGGGCTGCTTCTGATCAGCTCTGCCGCTTCCGACCGGCCTCTGTGCTCTGTATTTCCGGGCCCTCAACCGCAGGTCTGTAGCTCGGGCTGACTCCGCTCAGCTCTGCCGACCCTGACCGGCCTATGTGCTCTGTATTTCCGGGCCCTCTACTGCAGGCCTGTGGATCGAGCTGACTCCTCTCAGCTCTGCCGCTCCCAACCCGCTTCTGCCTATGCTGAGCCCTGACTGCCCTGTCAGCCTGCCTTTTTGACCGCCAAGTCGCCATGACTATTGACCGCCACCTCCTCGTGACTTTTGACCGCCACATAGCCTGGACTTTTCTAATCCTTTCCTCTTGGGCCCCTCCATCACTAACCGTATCACAAGCCTCCCCCACAAGTCTAGTCGAAGGAGGACGACAGTCTGACTGACTAGACCTCTGCACATTTCTGTGACTTCGGCCTATCTTTGTGACTTCAGCAGATCTCTGTGTATCTACCTCAGCGTATCTCTATGATCTCAGCATATCTCTGCGCCCCTTGCTTCCTGCGTCACGCATCAGCTTTTGTGTCACGTTGCTTGGGATATCATGCCTCCTTTACTGTGTTGCCAGCCGCTTGGGGCGCCGCGCCCACTTAGTTGCTTGGATTCAGCTGCCATTCCTCTTTATAAGGAGCCTTAAGGTTGCTTCTCCGTGCTATCGCTTCTTTTTTACGCTGTCTTTCCTGCGTTCCGCCAACCGCTCCTCCACACGATGCATTCTCCTCCTCCTTCTCAGGAAGTTGACCAACCACCCTCCCGAGTGATGGTAAACGAACTCACCACGCTACTTGTCTCAAAAGAGCGTGAGCTGAATCGCGTGTCTCAGGATCGAGATCGCCAGGTAGCTGCTCTGCGTTCCATGGAAGACCAGTACCGCCTTGCGAAGTACTGCGTGGATGTGGAGAGGACGAGGAAGGAGCAGTGCCAGGCTAGCCTGCAGCGTCAACTCGGTATCCAGGAACAGTTGCGTCAAGAGCATGAACAAGCGCTCTCCCTCCTCCGCGCAGGCCTTGAGGATAAGCAACGTACTATCACTCAGCAGCAAGCGGTCATCAGATCTTTGCGCGCGGAGCTGGCTCAAGCTGTGAACGCTCCCGAATCCCCCAACAGGTCTTCCCGCGGAAGTGTTCATTCCCCCGGGCCAATTCTTTCCACGAGTAAAAGCTGGCCTGGGGAATAGTTGTCTCAGTGGCTCCTTTGCCAAACGGCGCTTCTGCTTGTGGCCTAGGCTGTATCCCTCCCTTGCTGAACGGCGTTGCTACGCTTGTCGATCCGTCCCCTTTTGGCCCAGCTTCTCCTGCTCAATTTTCATCTAGCAAACATATTTTTAGAAATTGGCCCTTGGGTAAGAGCCTAGAGTCGCTTCATGATTTCTTTTCATGCATGTATTTCGGATAATAAAGTCAATGTAGTGCTTGAAAACTGCAACTGAGATGAACGTGTAAAACCTGATTTTGTAATTAATATTGGCGCTGTAGGAGAAGGGTAGATGGCCTTTCACACCCCTTGCCCTGCGTGTTTGCTGCATATTTGCAATTTGCATAAAATAAATCCCAATATAGCTGACCTGATTATGGAAAACGCTCTGCTCAAGGTGAGGCACATCTCTCAGAAAGGTAGTTAGGCATATGCACCGAGTTCGCTTATGATTTTCGCAGAGGGGCTGATTTTTGATTCCCGCATGGGGCCGACCTGAAAGGTCGTTGGTCGTGAGGATAGAGCTCACTTTTGATTCTCGCATGGGAGCCGACCTAAAAAGGTCGTTGGGCGTGAGGACAGAGCTCACTTATAACTCGCACTGGGGCGAGAGTCTGGGACTACCGACCTAAAAGGTCGTTGGGCGTGAGTGCGGGGCTCACTTTTAATTCTCGCATGGGAGCCGACCTAAGAAGGTCGTTGGGCGTGAGGACAGAGCTCACTTATAACTTGTTAGGCGTGGGCGTCGAGTTCGCTTAAGATTTTCGCAGGGGAGCTCACTTTTAATTCTCGCATGGGAGCCGACCTGAAAAGGTCGTTGGGCGTGAGGACAGAGCTCACTTATAACTCGCACTGGGGCGAGAGTCTGGGACTACCGACCTAAAAGGTCGTTGGGCGTGAGGACAGAGCTCACTTATAACTCGCACTGGGGCGAGAGTCTGGGACTACCGACCTAAAAGGTCGTTGGGCGTGAGCGCGGGGCTCACTTTTAATTCTCGCATGGGAGCCGACCTAAGAAGGTCGTTGGGCGTGAGGACAGAGCTCACTTATAACTCGCACTGGGGCGAGAGTCTGGGACTACCGACCTAAAAGGTCGTTGGGCGTGAGCGCGGGGCTCACTTTTAATTCTCGCATGGGAGCCGACCTAAGAAGGTCGTTGGGCGTGAGGACAGAGCTCACTTATAACTCGCACTGGGGCGAGAGTCTGGGACTACCGACCTAAAGGTCGTTGGGCGTGAGCGCGGGGCTCACTTTTAATTCTCGCATGGGAGCCGACCTAAGAAGGTCGTTGGGCGTGAGGACAGAGCTCACTTATAACTCGCACTGGGGCGAGAGTCTGGGACTACCGACCTAAAAGGTCGTTGGGCGTGAGGACAGAGCTCACTTATAACTCGCACTGGGGCGAGAGTCTGGGACTACCGACCTAAAAGGTCGTTGGGCGTGAGCGCGGGGCTCACTTTTAATTCTCGCATGGGAGCCGACCTAAAAAGGTCGTTGGGCATGAGGACAGAGCTTACTTATAACTCGCACTGGGGCGAGAGTCTAGGACTACCGACCTAAAAGGTCGTTGGGCGTGAGCGCGGGGCTCACTTTTAATTCTCGCATGGGAGCCGACCTAAAAAGGTCGTTGGGCGTGAGGACAGAGCTCACTTATAACTCGCACTGGGGCGAGAGTCTGGGTTACTCCGGTACGAGACCGGTGGCGATGGCGCTGGTCCGAGACCAGTAATGATACTCCGGTCCGAGACCGGTGGTGATTGCGCTGGTCCGAGACCAGTAATGATACTCCGGTCCGAGATCGGTGGCGATGGCGCTGGTCCGAGACCTACTGGACCCTCCTCGCTAGTAGCACAAATGTGATGCTCTCTTCAGCCTCCATCTGCCTCATCTGCACCGCCTTAATTACTTCTACCGGGCTGGGCGTTATTCGCTAGTTTTGCGCTCGTTCTGCCGCATCCCTCGTCTTCCTGCAAGCATATCATGCATAGTATAGGATGTGGGCGGAAGAGAGGGAACCTGAACCTTATTCGGCCCCGGGCACGCAACGCTCTTCTAGCTTGTGGGAGCTTCGCGTGCCTTTGCATGCTGGTGTGGTTAACGAACCGGCCTGGGGGCTGTCTCCACCGAGATGCTTGCCTAGCTATTCCGAGTAAGCAGCTCCCCTGGCCGCCCACCCGTGCCTTCCTAACCTCCGCTGATCAGCCCTGTTTCTTGCGCAATCCCTACTGAATCGCCTGGCCTTTGCAGCTCTGTAAAATCTCCCGCTTGACCTTACCGAGGGATGCCTCTTTTTTAGAGCCACACCTTGTCATGATTACCCCGCCGCGCCTATCTTTAATAGGTTTATTCTTATGCTGACACCTGTCCGTTGCATTTATGGCCCACGCTTCCTGACGTCAGTTTCCATACCTTTTTCGTACGCCTCCGTGCTTACTTCCCTTTAGACGGTGCGAGGCGGGTTACCCAAAAAGATACTCGGCCCGATTCTCGATGCTTCCTATGCCTGAATGAGCTTTATAAACCCTAAAGGTCATCCGTCGCTTCCTTTCCAACGCTTCGTTCTCCTCCTCTCCTCCTCCGTGCTCGTCCTTGTCAGTGCAACTTGTCATCTTCCGGCCTGAGCTCGCGACCCCTCTGCCCTTCTGATCGTTCCTGGCCTGTGATCCTTCTCGCCTCAACCCTTCTTGCTTGCTTCTTCCCCGCGACGATGGATGGTAAGGACCTCCCCTGGTATTCATGCTATCTTTCGGATTTGGACCATCATGACCTGTCGGTATTACAATCCCTTCTGCAATTGGATTCCTCCTATGAGCTTCGACTCCCATCACCTAATGAACATCCTTCGTCCCCTCCTGAAGGCTGTATTACTGTCTTTAGAGATGAGATTATGGGCAGTCTTCGCTTTCCTTTGCACCCCTTTATTTCAGACTTGTGCCAATATTGCGGCATCGACGTCTCCCAGTTTGCTCCCAATGTATTTCGGGCTATCTGTGGAACCGTCATCTTATGCCGTATCTATCGAATTTCCTTGACGCCTCACCTATTCCAGCACTTCTATTCTTTCCGGCGAGCCGAGGCGGGGATATTCAACGTTCAGGCCAAGCCAGGCTTTAAGTTCTTTGACGGCCTACCTTCTTCCAATAAGGGCTGGAGGTCTCGCTTTTTCTTTCTTAAACCGCCTTCCCCCTTAGCCGGGTCTTCTCAGTGGCGCCCCCTCCCCGCTTCGGCTTTTCCCCCACATGTTCATGAATCTGCCTGCTTTGCAGCTGCGGACAAGTTGACCGGTGTTATTGTTCGCTTGTCTGTGTTGATGCTGGAAGGCGTTTTATACACCTTCGGTCTTAGTCCCGTCCCTGCAGAAATCGGAGCTCCCTTTGGTAAGTTGTCTATTCTTGCACGTCGTTCTTCGCTAACTGAGGTGCCTTTTCTTTTTTTATTCTTGTAGCGGCCGCTATCCTCCGTTCCTTCGCCTGCCAAGAGACGCCCGCAGTTGCTGTCCTTGAAGCCCTGCATCAGGAGCTGACACCAGGCCTACCCTCTGATCCAGCTGCTGCCCTCGGTCCTCAACTTCCAGCGCCCCCGACCTCTGATGTTGTGATTGCCCCGCCGCTCTCAGTGCTACCTTCCCCCAGTGCCGCAGACCCAGCATTGTCTCACACCTCCGATCAACCGGCGACTGCTTCCTCGCCCACTAGACAGGCTCCTCCTCTCTGTCCTACTCTACGGCTGCGTGTGACGCGCAATAGCAAACGGACGGTCCCGGTCACCGCCACTTCTCCTCCACCTTCATAGCGCCAACGCGTGGTGATTCTTTCTTCCCCCTCCAAGTCTTTGGGCACGAGCTCGGCTCAGGAGACAAGTTTGGGCCAGGAACAGGCCTATGACCTGGAGGTGGCAAGCCCGCCGTTAGACCGACTTACCACGGCGCCACTCCAGAGCGTGCTACCCGCCCCGCCTTCATCTTCTAGTGGCCAACCCTTGGATTCGTTGACTCCTCCAGCCTCCTCCCCTCTGATGCCAACGAGCTCGGCCGTGCCTATTTCGGAACCGCCCTCCTCGGACTGGGCCTTTAGGCCCCTCTGGAGGCTTCCTTCGGAGACTGTCCCGGCCAACGTGCCGGCTGCCAACCCCTCCCCTTTTTTCGGCAGGGTCGACTTCCACGGGGCCTTGGCCAACTCTTGGTAATCGGCTAATCGGCAGTTCTGGGAAAGCGACTGCCCTCTGGAAGAGTTCGATCAGATTGCTTGTTCTCTGGTCGTGGTGAGTCTCTTCTTTCCTTTTTTCCTTCTTCTGGGCATGCGTGTGTTTCCATAACCTCATTTCCCTTCCTATGGGCACTTGCAGACCTGCTCGGCGAGTTTGAGTGTAGTTCAGCGAGCGGCCGAGCTAGAGCGGGAGAATGCGGCACTCAAGGCCCGTCTCCGGGAACTGGAACCCCCTTCATCTTTCACAGCTCCTTCTGAGCCCTCCCTGGGAGGCCTGGACTCCTGTCTGCCTACCGCCGGGGAATCAGCGGCCTCTGCCCGGGCCCTTTCTGACGCCGCATCCAACAAACTGCGGGCATTGGAGGCGGCCTTAAAGGCGAGTGAGTCCTCTCTGGCCTCTGAAGTGGAACGCCGTCAGGCGGCGACCTCTGAACTGAAAAACCGAGAGGCAGAGCTGCTTGCCCAGTCCAGGGAATTGGCTCTGCTGAAGCAAGGTCGGGAGCTCCTACAGAGGGGGCTGGCTGAAGCCCAAACCGTGTCCAGTGCTGCTGTGGGTCGGGAAACCACCCTGCGAGCTCAGTGGGAAGCCTGCCAGGCCCAGCTTCAATCTTTGCAGACGGAGCTTTCGCGGGCCCAGGAGGCAGTGTCTCAGGGTCAGAGTGACCTGGCTGCAGCTCGCGCGGAGGCTACCCAGGACAAAGATGCCATGGCAGAGTACCTGGCGGGAGAGCTCGGGCGGTTGAAGGTCTACCGCTTGGCCTATGTTCGTTCTTCCTTCTTCCTTCAGAAGCTGGGGCGCTGGATGGTCATGCTGCTGAGTTACGGGGCTGCTGGCGGGGTGAGACAAGCCTTCGAGCAAGGTTATTTGTGTGCAGCGCCCCCCGCCACTTTCTTGGACACTGCTCGCCTGGCCCGGGAATTGCCGCAGGACACGTTCCCCTCCTTCGAGGCGGATGATGGGCTCTTCTTCCAGGCTGCTCCTCCTCCTGCGGCCGATCCAACCCCCATAGAGGTGTCTCCCCAGGATCTTCCTGTCGCCGTCCCCGAAGCTTCTGATGCCCTTGCCCCTCCTCCTGCTGAGCCGGCCGACCCGGCACCCCCTCTGTCGGCTTTTGATGACCCGTCTCCTCCTTCTCCGAATGTAGTGTAATTTGAACTATGTTATGCTGCTTACTTTTTGATGCGTTGATACCGGCTTTTCTTCGGTGGTATTTGTGTAATGGTACTGACCTCGGCCCGTTTGTCTTCGATTTCCCCTGCGATCCTACAACTGTGCCGCGTCCCCTTCGCGTACTTATAGCTTGCTTTCTTCGGCAAGTTGCTCGTTGATTTCGACCGAGCTCCGATGATCAGATTTCCCTTATCTACTTTCCTTCGCTACGTAGCCTTTCCTCCCATCGCCGCCCTTCTAATGAGCTTGCCTGGGCTAAAGGTTACCTCGCGTGTCAGTGTAGCCCGCTGATTTGACTTATACGCCTTCTGGTGACCCCTCCGTACACTTCTGTCCTGTTTGGAACAACTTCCTAGGGAGGCGCTTCGTATATCGAGCCCTTGTCGTTCCCTTAATACCCCCTGGTTACCTTCTCGAAGCTCATCACAGAGCGTTCCTCGTCTACTCCAAACCCTGCATCTACCGTCCGTTGCTAACTTACGAAAATGTCTTGCACCCACCATACCTATAAGTATCATCTGACTCTTTCTTTCATCATCACAGTAGAGCACTCAAACGTCGCCGCCGCCGACTAATTTCCTCCGAGACCTTGCCGTAATCCGTCCCTTCTCCTTTGGCGTTCCTTTGCGATTGTCCTTTCCACCCTCTAAGGTGTTATCTTCCTCCATGGCCTCTCCTTCCTGGGCCTCTCTGTTGGCGGAGCATTTCCCAGGCGTTTCGAACTTCGCCGAGTTAGATTGGGATGACCTACGGTACACTTATGAAATCCCTGCTAGCTTCCGCCCTATCCTCCCTACTAGTGCAAACCTTTACTTCGATCCTCCGCCGGGTTCGTGTACTTTTTTCACTGAGCAATTTGTGTCTGGCCTTCGTCTACCTCCACATCCTTTCCTATCTGGAGTGTGCCGCTACTTCCACATCCCCTTGGGTCAGTTAACTCCCAACTCCATAAAGATTTTATGTGGCTTCGTGATACTCTGTGAGGTTTGCGAAGTTTCCTGGTCTGCACCTCTCTTTCACTGCTTTTTCGCTCTCGCTCGGCGTGCCGATGGTCTTTTTGACTTTCAAGCTCCCAGTCAAACTGTCTTTTTCTCCCGTCTTCCTCCTCACGCTAACTGGGGGAAAAAATTCTTTTTTCTCCCGTTTCCTGAAGAGACAGGCTGGCCTATGCGTTGGCAACCTGAACTTCCTCCGCCTCCGGCGTTGGAAGAGTTTCACATGGACCTCTCCTATGCTGCAGCCGCGACAAGAATGGAGCATTGGCGCCTGGATCTGACGAGACTGTTATCTGAAGACATGCTTTCTTTCTTCCGGCTGAATCCCTCCTTCTCCGGGGCTCCGCGCTCCTTAGGTAAATCCACGCTTAGCTCTCCTCTCCTGCTTAAGCTTGTTTTCTCTGTAAGGGTAACCTTCCGTGTCGACGCCTACAGCGGAGGCCTTGCATCGTGCCTCAGAAGTTCTGCCCCTGCCCTTAGATGATCTGGAAATAATGCGACGTGGTCGAGTAATCTTGGAGAGGAGGCTGCTCCCTCATCCCGGCCCCGTTTCCTTTGGGGCGGCAGTTCAACCCGTTTCCGACCCCACTGCGTATGAAGCTCCTCCTCCACCAGTCGCCCCAAGCGGGGATCGGGGTCACGCTCAGACTAGCCATCGAGCTAGGCGGGTCTTCCGAGGAGCCCCCCGGGCCTCCCGAAGGGGTCGCGCGGCTCTTCATCGCACGGGTCGAAACTTGTCTGGTCAAGGCGCTGCGGGTGGCAATGCCACGGCCCCCTCCCAAGGTCTGCCTAATTCTGACGATTATGGCTCTGATGGTCAGCCCCAACTTCAAAGACGGCGCCGAAGACCAGGTCTGACTTCTCGCGGACTCGACACTGTTCCCTTATCGCCGCAGTGTTCCCTGCCGTCCTCCTGGCTAGCTCTAACAGCATTTCCTCTTGTTATTGTCGCGTTATTTCCCTGGCAGCCTCCCCCAACCCCTACAGGGGAAGACCCTCTGCATCTCGTTCTACCCCCATTCCTCAGGAGGAGGACAGCCCCGGTGAGCGACGTGGCCCGGCATCAGGCGAGCCCACTCCCGAGTCGCCTCCTGCTCCTCCTGGCTCAGACGCAGGCCCTTCTCAACCCGCCGGCCCTTCTCAACCTGCCCGCCATTGTTATAGGACCACTATCCCCTCTGAAGCAGCCCAGGCTCGACGACATGATGTCTCTACTAGCGTCTTGGCAATGAAGGGCTGCCTTGGCGACTTGTGGACAGAGAGCATGAATCAAATGGGTAGCTTGTCGCCCTTAGCTCAAATGGATAGGTTTTCGAAGTCTTGGGCTAAAGTAAGTACCCCGTTCCTTCTCCTGAATGCGAGTTTGTTTTAACTGAGGGCTGTTATTCTTGCTCCAGACTCACGCAGAGTCCCTGGTGCTGAACCAATCCTTCCACACCCTCCATCATGAAAGCAAAGACCTCCGGGACAAAGTCTCTGAACTAGAGCTACAACTGAATGATCCCGATCAAGCCAGCCACGCTTTGCGAGCCGAGATTCGAGCTTTAACCAACCAGACTGAGCGACAAAAAAGGTCTCTGACGCAGGTCAGAGATGAGCTCCGAGCTGTGCGTGAAGAAAGTGCTGCACAAGAGGCGGGACATCAGCAACAGCTCGCCCATCAGGTTGGGGAGACTCAGTCCAGAGATACCCTGTTGCGGGAGAAGGACACTAAGCTGGAGGTTCAGGCAGCTAAATTGGCAGCCCAGGAAGTAGAGCTGCAGGCCTTGAGGGAGGAACTGTCTCAGTCTCGGGCGGCTCTGACGGGAGTGTCTACAGCCTTGTCAGCCTATCAAGAGGGAGAAGAAGCTCGTTGCCTGCGAAGCCGAATGTCGTATCTGACTTCCCCCGAATTTCTATCCCAGGCTGGGGCACGCTTTGCTATGACCGTGCCATATACGGCGGCGGGAGTTATCAGGCAACTAAACGCGCAGGGCTTCTTGAGCTCCATCCCCGCAGCAGACTTCTTGAATCACAACCTAATCATTCAAGGCTTTCCGGATGAGATTTTTGCTCCTTTCAAATGATCTGTACTAGCCACTTAAACTGGGAAATCGTTACATGTACATATGTCTTTTCGAGTTTTCACTTGACTATCCTACTGTTTCCACGCCCCTCGTCTGATCCAGCCTACGTCCACAGAGCCAACCCCCTCAAACTCGATAGGGCCGCAAGTAGTTGGCACTCCAAGGTCGATCCAACTTCCTTCCTTGAGCGTCTTGTAAATAGTAGGCTCCCGATGCCAATCTCTTGATAACCTTGTACGGCCCATCCCATTGAGGAGCTAACTTCGTCACTTCCCCTAAGGGCTTTATCTGCTTCCAGACCAGGTCACCTTCTCCGAAGAACCGAGGGATCACCTTCCTATTATAGTTCTGTCTCATCCTCTGTCTGTAGGCTTCCAACCTGGCAGCTGTTTGCTCACGAATTTCGCTGATGAAATCCAGTTCAGCCAGCCGCCGCTCGGTGTTCTCTTCGTCGTACATCATCCTTCTTACAGAAGGTATCCCGACCTCCAGAGGAACCACCGCTTCATTACCATAGACCAGATGGAAGGGTGTCAGACCTGTGCTCTCTCGGGGCGTCGTTCGGTAGGCCCACAAAATGCCTGGGAGCTCGTCCACCCAGCTGCCTCCCATGTGATCCAGCTTGACTTTAAGCCCGCGTACTATCTCCCGATTGACCACCTCGGTCTGACCATTACTTTGAGGATGAGCCACTGAGGTGAAGGCCTGAGTTATGCCGAACCCCTTGCACCAATTCTGTATCCTGTGCCCCTGGAATTGTCTGCCATTGTCCGACACTAACTTATGGGGTAAGCCAAATCTGCAAAAGATATTTTTCCATAGGAACTGGATCACCGCATCTTCAGTGATTCTGGCTAGGGCTTCTGCTTCTACCCACTTGGAGAAGTAGTCTACGGCTACCAACAAGAAGCGCCTCTGCCCGGTAGCCATCGGGAAAGGCCCCACGATATCCATACCCCATTGGTCGAAAGGGCAGGATACTGTAGAAGTTCTCAGCAGCTCTGTAGGTCTGTGCGTCAGGCTCTGGTACTTCTGGCATGATAGACAAGTATTCACCAACCTCTGTGCGTCCTTCTGCAAGGTAGGCCAGAAATAACCAGCTAGCAATACCTTCCGAGCCAGCGTTCTTCCCCCAGCGTGATTACCACAGCACCCCGAATGTATCTCTCGCAAGGCCTGGTCCGCTTCCTCCATATTCAGGCACTTGAGTAGAGGTCTGGAGAAAGACCTTTTGTACAACTGATCCCCAATCATTGCATAAGAGTGGGCTTGCCTCCTGATCATACGCGCTTCCTCGGGGTTGGTGGATATGGTTCCTTGCTGAAGAAAGCTCATTATGGGCGCTCTCCAATCAATTACCTCTCCCGCGTTATTCTGTAAATCTATCTGGGCTACAAGGAAGGTCTGCGCTATAGATCGGTCGAGCGTCCATGTACTCAGGGAACTAGCCATTTTAGCCAACTCATCCGCTCTTTCATTTTCAGCTCTAGGAATCTTCGTGACTGTGACCTCCTTGAATTCTCCCTTCATCTTTTCATAAGCCTCCTTATAAACTTGCATCCTCTCGCTATTCACCCCAAATTGCCCGGTTGCGTGCTGCGTTACCAGCTGGGAATCGGAATATATGATGACTCGGCTTGCCCCCACATGCCGAGCTGCTTGCAGGCCTGTTAGTAGAGCTTCATATTCTGCCTCATTGTTGGTGGCTCTGAAATTTAACCGCACGACCAACTGCATGATATCTCCCTGTGGGGATATGAGCAGTGCTCCTATGCCACTCCCCCAATGGGTAGCCGATCCGTCCACGTAGATTTTCCAGACCTCTTCTGAGTCCACGGGGTATACTTCTGTCAGGAAATCTGCCAGAGCCTGTGCTTTGATTGCGGTTCGAGGCTGATATTGTATGTCATACTCCCCTAGCTCAGTTGCCCACTTGATAAGCCGACCCGCCACTTCCACCTTGGTGAGAGCTCGGCCCATTGTACTGTTCGTCAAGACGGTAATGGGGTGCGCTAAGAAATACGGTCGGAGACGCCGAGCCATGAGAACAAGTCCATAGACCAACTTTTCCAGGGCCGTATACCGAGACTCGGCCCCCTTCAATAAATGAATGAAAAAATACACCGGCCGTTGTACATTATCCTGCTCCTTAACTAGCACGGCCCCCACGGCCTTGGGGGTGGCTGACAAATAGACCCAAAGGGGCTCTCCCACAACAGGCTTGAACAGTGATGGCAAAGACTCCAGGTACTGCTTCAGCTCTTCAAAGGCCTGTGTGCATTCTTCCGTCCACTGAAACTTGGCCGCTTTTCTGAGCACTTTGAAGAAGGGTGCCGCTCTATCTGCAGATTTGGAGATAAATCGGGACAAGGCTGTTATCCTGCCGACTAGCTTCTGCGTCTCCTTCAGATTCTGAGGGATCTGCATGTTCCGAAGTACTTGCACCTTCTCAGGGTTGGCCTATATCCCTCATTCGGTCACCAGATAGCCCAGAAACTTCCCTCCTTTGGCCCCGAACAGACATTTCAAGGGATTCAGCTTCACCCCATATTGCCTCAGAGTCCCACAGGTTTCTTCTACATCTTTTATCAGACTGGACGCCAGAGGGGACTTGATCAGGATGTCATCAACATAAACCTCTACGTTCCGCCCGATTTGAGCCCGAAAGACTTTGTCCATCATCCTTTGGTAGGTAGCTCCAGCGTTCCTGAGTCCGAATGGCATGACGGTATAGCAGAAAGTACCGTCAGCCGTTATGAAGCTGACCTTCTCCTGGTCTTCCTGGGCTAAGGGTATTTGATGATATCCCTGATAAGCGTCCATCATGCATATCCTTTCACAACTAGCCGTTGAGTCCACCACCTGATCGATACGCGGGAGAGGATAACAGTCTTTGGGAGTGGCTTTGTTGAGGTCGCGAAAGTCTATGCACACCCTCCACTTGTTGTTTGGCTTCTTTACCAACACGACGTTAGAGAGCCAAGACGGGAATTGCACCTCTCGGACGTGTCCAGCCTTCAGGAGCTGCTCTACTTCAGCTCGGATAATTTTATTCTGCTCAGCAGGGAAGTTTCTCTTCTTCTGCTTGACTGGCTTAGCCTCGGGTATAATATGCAATTTGTGTTCGGCCACTTCTGGTCTGACCCCGGGCAACTCCTCTGGCAACCAAGCAAAGACGTCTCGGTTGCGGCTCAGACACTGTATCAGCTTCGCTTTAAGCTCCGGAGATAAATCACTAGAGATGTGAGTGATGCTCTCTGATCTGTCGGGGTGTAGCTGGACCTCCTCCCAAGAGATCAATTCTTCAATAATAGATAGCGGTTCCTCTTGGATAGCGAGTACTCCCCCATCTTGCGTCCTCCGGCTTTTGCGCGCCTCTACTCGGACCATGTCTATGTAGCAGCTACGAGACGCTTTTTGCTCCCCCTTGACCTCTCCGACCTGCTCGCCGACCGGGAACTTGATCTTCTGGTGAAAGGTGGAAACGGCAGCCCGGAACTCATGCAGGGCTGGCCTTCCCAGGATAACGTTGTAGGAGGAAGGCGAATCCACCACAATGAAAGTGCTCCTCCGCGTGCACACCAATGGCTCAGTGCCCATGGAAATGGCTAGCTTGATCTGACCCATGGGCTTGACTTCATTACCTGTAAATCCGTACAAGGAAGTGGTTACAGGTTGTAACTCAGCGGCGTCGATCTGCATCTCCTCAAACGCAACCCTGAATAAAATGTTAACTGAGCTCCCAGTATCCACAAAGACCCGGGCCACTCGGCTATTAGCAATAACGGCCCTGATTATGAGGGCATCATCGTGGGGCAGCTCTAAACCCTCCAAGTCTTGGGGCCCGAAGCTGAGGGCAGGGCCAGATGCTTGCTCGTAGCTGCATCCCACGGCCCCCACATATAGTCGCCGGCTATGTGCTTTACGTGCCCGGCCTGAGTCTCCGTCAGTGGGCCCTCCTGAAATCATACCAATCTCTCGCACAGCCACGTTGCCCCGATTATCGAGTTCTCCGGCGTCTCTTCGGTCTTCGCCGGGGCCAGCCTGGTTAGATGGGCCAGCTAGGTCGGGCCGGGCCTGCCGAGCACGTCCAGCTGCAGCTCTGTTCTTGGGGGGGGGGGGGGGGGGGGGGGGGGCAAACCTTGCTCCGCAGCTCGCCTGGAATCCCGGGCGAATTGGAAGCAGTTGCTGAGATCGTGTGTCCTGGACCGATGATATGTGCAATATGGTGCTCCCCTTGGTCCAGGCCTGGGCGCTTGTATGGCGGCGACTCGCGGAGCTGGCCTGGCTCCCTGAGCGGGCTGGGGGGCAGGCCTGGGTTGAATGCGCTGGAAGGGCTGGGCTGGCTGTGGTGCTCTTCTTTCAGGTCGGTTGCCTGGTGCCACCGTCTTCTCGGCTTTCCGCCTGGCGGCCTGCGCTTCTTCCACTTTGATGTAGCACGAAGCTTTCTCTACCATATCGTCAAAACTCCGGGCGGGGTTTTTGATGAGATCCCTGAAGAATTCCCCTTCTCGCAATCCATGGGAGAAGGCGCTCATCAGTATCTCAGAGGTGGCAGAGGGGACGTCGTTGGCTACTTGACTGAATCGATTGATGTAGCTTCGCAGGGGCTCCGTTGACTCCTGCTTGAGGGAAAAAAGACAGTGGTCGGTTTTTTGGTACTTACGACTGCTGGCGAAACGACGCAGGAAGGCCGTTTTGAAGTCCCTGAAGCGGCTGATGGATTCTGGGGGCAATCCATCGAACCACTTTTGCGCCGATCCAGACAGAGTGTGCAGGAAGACTCGGCATTTGACGGCATCGCTATATTGATACAATATAGCCGCGTTCTTGAACTTTCTCAAGTGCTCTTCTGGGTCCTTGCTCCCATCATATTTTCCAATGTTTGGAGCTCGGTAACCTCGCGGCAGGCTTTCTTTCAAGATCTGGGCAGAGAAAGGTACCTTATCGTCAGGATCTTCGGGCAGATCTTCAGCCATGATCACGGCCTTCCCCTTTCCTGAATCCCGAGGCGGGTGTAGAGAGCTTTCCGCCACTGAGGCTGGCGGCTCCTCCTTCTTTGGACTACGCCCGCGAGATCCGGCCCGATGATAATCGCGGCGAGGCTCTCGGAATGAAGCACGCGGAAGTTCTTCCGGCTGCTTCCTCTTTGAGCTCCTGTCGGAAGCGGGAGCTAGTTCTTTGGATACCTCGAGGGCTGGGCGAGGTCGTGAAACTGTGCCTTGTCTTTCGGAGGCGGCCTGCTTCCTAACCTCCTTGAAAAGCTCGTACTCCCCCGCAGTCATAGTTACGTTGATCCTCCGGCTAGAGCTTCGACCGGAGTCCTCCATCTTCACGCTCCGGAACAGGTTGTTGTGTTCCCACAGACGGCGCCAAATTTGATCCCGTCCGGAAGCTGAGTCGGACGAAGGCCGGTCGCGGTGGACTGGACGTTGACGGAAAGTCGCGGGCGGCGCAGGCTCCCCACGGGTGGCTGATGCGGCTGCAGGACCCTGCACACACTCAGACGATCTCCCCCTTCCACGTTAGAGACCGAAACCCAGGGAAAAAGTCCCCGGATCAGGCCCTCCGACGCTCAAGTCAGGTCCTTTTTCCCCAGAAAGAACAGAGAGAAGCAGAAAAAAAACAGTTGTGGAAAAAAGTGACGAGAGAGTGTGTGCGCGTACCTGCGTACGAGGGATTTCTCCCCTTTTATCCGTCCTCCTGCTAGAACCTGCCCTCCTGTCAGAAAACGTTGGACGCCTGGCTTTGTCCTCTAGTCATGGACACCTGTCGCGCTCCTATTTGTTGTGAAAGCATCTTTCTGTTTAGGAACCTCCGCCTTCGCACTTGGGTTTTGTCCTGTAGTGAGAGACAGCTGGCAGGCTACTACTGGCTACGAGGGCATCTTTTCGTTTCAGGAACCTTCGCCTTCGCTCGCATTGTTGGTATGTAATGATTACCCCTGACGGACCGTTGAGATTCTCCGCTCCCGTATTACTTAGCTCCCACGATTCATTGTGCCCCCGCACCAGCCTGCACCTGTGGTTCGCATTTCCAGGCCTCCCACTCACAGACCTACAGCCCTAACTGTCTAGACATAGCTACGCTGATCTTCAACCTGCATCCTGCGCTTTGTACTTCCTGGCCCTCAACCGCAGGTCTGTAGCTCGGGCTGCTTCTGATCAGCTCTGCCGCTTCCGACCCATTGGTCTATACTTCCAGTTCTTGGCCTCTGCTTAGCTCTGCCGATACCAACTTGCATCCTGCACTTTGTACTTCCTGGCCCTCAACCGCAGGTCTGTGGTTTGGGCTGACTCCACTCAGCTCTGCCGACCCGGACCGGCCTATGTGCTCTGTATTTCCGGGCCCTCTACTGCAGGCCTGTGGATCGAGCTGACTCCGCTCAGCTCTGCCGACCCGGACCAGCCTATGTGCTCTGTATTTCCGGGCCCTCTACTGCAGGCCTGTGGATCAAGCTGACTCCTCTCGGCTCTGCCGCTCCCAACCCGCTTCTGCCTATGCTGAGCCCTGACTGCCCTGTCAGCCTGCCTTTTTGACCGCCAAGTCGCCATGACTATTGACCGCCACCTCCTCGTGACTTTTGACCGCCACATAGCCTAGACTTTTCTAATCCTTTCCTCTTGGACCCCTCCATCACTAATCGTATCAGTGACCATAATGACACTTGGAGTTGTCAATGAATATAGCTCTCAGTGCTAAAAATTAGACGAGTTTTATAACGGAAGCATCAAGAAACCATCATTGACGGTGAAACTTTTCTCTATGGAAAAGGTACAATGACATGGTTTTATCATGGATATATCCTCAATTCTATTGAATCTAGTCTTGCCAATAGCGTGATTTATGCTGAGTCAGCTACTAAAGTTTGGACTGATTTGAAGGAAAGATTCTCCCAAAATAATGTGCCTAAAATATTTCAATTCAAGAGATACATCGCCTCGCTACAATATGGTTCTATGTCTATTGCAGTTTATTTTACTAAATTAAAAGGCATGTGAGATGAACTTTCTTCTTATACTGATCTGCAAGTTTGCACTTATGGTGTCATGAAGAAAGTAGAGGAGCGAGAACAAAGAGAAAGGTAATGCAATTCCTTATGGGCTTGAATGAATCTTATTATATTATTCAAGGTCAAATACTTTTATGCAACCTCTTTCTACCATTGGGAGAGTTTATTCCATGGTTTTAAATGAACAAAAACAAAGAGACTTAATTGTCTCCAAGGAGATCATGCTAGTAGACACACGTAAGACTCATTATGGGAATCATTCATCAAATAAAAGTAAAAAAAAAAAGTTATATTATAACAACTGGAATGAGAATAATCATACCATTGATAGATGCTACCACTTGCATGGTTTTCCTCAGGGATATAAGAAGAATAAAGGGAAGAAGGAATCTTTTACAAATAATTATCTCTCAGAGACTCTAAGCTTCACACACGAACAATGTCAACAACTCTTGAATCTCTTAGATAATGATGAAACTCAACCAAAGGCAAATGTAACAGGCAAATCTTTGGCGTAAACGACTCAGTCATCCATCCATACAACCTATGAAGCATCTTGTATTTAGGGGTCGATTCTTGAGAATTGACAATATGAGATTTATATCATCATGAGTCTAACGTCTATGTATTTATATTTACCTCCCTCCATATTTGTAGGGTTGATACTAGGAGTGTCGTTAAGATAGAGGATCTACCTTTTTATGAAGCATCTTGCATAATCAGTTAGCGAAATTTCTATTTGTTTAGATAAAATTTATAATATTTGTCTTTTAGCCAAGCAAAAAAGACTACCTTTTGGTATGAGTTCCATTTCTACTAGTAATGTTTTGAATTAAAACACTTTAACATTTGAGGACCTTTTCAAGTTACTTCCCATTGGGAGCTCATTATATCTTAACCATTGTGGATGAGTTTTCTATAAGACACAATCTTTGCTAAAATCTTTCTTTGCCTTTATTGAAACTCAATTTAAAAGAAAGGTTAAAATCTTTCAAGTAGATAGAGGGGGTGAGTTATTTAATACAATTTTCTTTATTAACATGGGATAATGTATGAAACTACTATGAATTTTATACCCCAATAAAATGATGTTGTTGAATGAAAGCATCATCATATCTTGAGTGTAGCTAGAGCCTTGGGATTTCAATCTCACTTACCACTAACCTTTTTTTTTTTTTTTTTTTGACTACATTATTGATGAACCTTTCAATATATCACCTCCCACAATTCAATCCAATGAACCCATATTGCAAAAATGTATTCCCCAACCATCAATTTAGTTACGTGATTTCCATTGTGCCCAAACCAAAGTTCTTTCCCCAAAATCATCATCATCTTCAACGACAAAGTCATGTAAAGGTACTCGTTATACTTTATAAAATTTTATATATTATAAAAACTTGTCTTCTTCTCATTGTGCCTTTGCTACTCGTATCTCTAGTCTTGTGGAACCTAATACATTTGCCCAAGCTGAGAATGACCCTAAGTGGAGCGAAGCCAAGAGTTTGGAAATTAAAGCATTATAGAAGAAAATGGTACATGGACCCTTACTTCCTTACCTAAAGGAAAGAAGCCAATCAGTTGAAAGTTGATATACAAAATCAAGTACAAATCAGATGGATCCAGTGAGGGTTACAAGGCGAGACTTGTTGCTAAATGTTATACACAAGTTGAAGGATTAGATTATTATGAGATTTTTCCATTAGTTGCCAAGTTAGTCACCATCCGTTGTCTACTAGTTATAGCTACTGCAAGTGGTTGGACTCTTCATCAACTTGATATTCAAAATGCTTTTCTCCTTGATGATCTAGATGAAGAAGTATACAAGCTTCTACCACTTGGTTATAGTTAATAGGGGGATTACATCATTTGTCAACTAAAAAATCATTCTATGGATTAAAACAAGCTTCTTAAAATTAATATTAAAAATTTTCTATAGTCATTCAAAAGGCCAATTTTAAGTCGTCTATGACAGATTACTCATTGTTCACATGAGCATATGGAGACTCATTTAAGGCTATATTGATTTATGTTATAATGACCCGACCCTCTTGGCCCATTTGGCGGCCCATTTGGCGACCCTCGGGTCGTCGACCATCGGCCCTTATGTCGTCGGCCCATTTGGCGATCTCTCATGTTGTCGACCGACGACCCTTGGCCGTGCCGTTACTCACTAGAACTTTCCACCCCTGGCAGTGGATTTTTGCCTCCCCCAGGATTCGAACTCTAAACCTCCATGCTTAAGTATTAGAGTTTATGAATCCTGGTAACCAAGTGAGATTCACTCTAATACTTAAGCCTGGAAATTTAGAGTTCGAATCCTGGGGGAGACAAAAATCTATTGCCAGAGGTGAAAAGTCCTAGTGAGTAACGGCACGGCCAAGGGTCGTCGATCGACGACATGAGAGATCGCCAAATGGACCGACGACATAAGGGCCGACGGTCGACGACCCGAGGATCGCTAAATGGGCCGCCAAATGGGTCAAGAGGGTCGGGTCGTTACAATAAAATGTGTCTTTTTATTGTAATGACCCGACCCTCTTGGCCAATTTGGCGGCCCATTTGGCGACCCTCGGGTCGTCGACCGTCGGCCCTTATGTCGTCGGCCCATTTGGCGACCTCTCATGTCGTCGACCGACGACCCTTGGCCGTGCCGTTACTCACTAGGACTTTCCACCCCTGGCAGTGGATTTTTACCTCCCCTAGGATTCGAACTCTAAACCTCCAGGCTTAAGTATTAGAGTTTATGAGATCATCTCACTTGGTTACCAGGATTCATAGACTCTAATACTTAAGCCTAGAGGTTTAGAATTCGAATCCTGGAGGAGGCAAAAATCCACTGCCAGGAGTGGAAAGTCCTAGTGAGTAACGGCATGGCCAAGGGTCGTCGGTCGACGACATGAGAGATCGTCAAATGGGCCGACAACATAAGGACCGACGGTCGACGACCCGAGGGTCGCCAAATGAACCGCCAAATGGACCAAGAGGACCGGGTCGTTACATATGTTGGTGACATGATAACATGGGAAATGATCCTAACACCATAAGGACTCTTAAAAACATTCTCCATGAGCACTTTCGAATAAACGACCTTGGAAAGTTAAAATGCTTTTTGGGAATAGAAGTGGCTACATCAAAACAAGGAATTTCTATATTACAACTGAAGTACACATTAGATCTACTTGATGAGATGGGCCTTCTTGGAGCTGCACCAATCAGTTGTCCCATAGAACCAAATTTCAAACTCACATCATCATATGGAGAAATCCTTAAAGATCCTTCACAATATAGAAGACTTGTTAGAAAACTTATTTATTTAACAATTATTCATCCATATTTCACTTATTCAATGCATCTTCTTAGTCAGTTCATGTATCATCCAAGCAAACCACATCTTGATGCATCTATTTAAGTTTAAGTTATTTAAAAGGAACATCTGGACAAGGTAATTTTCATTCAAGCAAAAATGACCTTAATTTAATTGGCTATTGTGATTCTGATTGGGGAAGCTATCCTACTACAAGGTGATCAGTGACTAGATTTTGTGTTTTCTTTGGTTCCTCTCTTGTTTATTGGAAGACAAAGAAACAAACAATTATTTCTCATTCTTCTATAGAGGCAGAGTATAGCAATGACAACAATTACATATGTGTTAGCTTAGTTGAGAAAACTTTTACATGACTTACAAATTAATAATTTGGGGCTTGCCATATTGCATTGTGATAACAAAGCACACTACATATTGTGGCAAGTCTTATTTTCCATGGGCAAACAAAATATATTGAAATAGATTGTCATATGGTTCAGGAAAGAATTCAATTGGGTCAAATTTTTACTACCTTTAGGCTATCATACTCAAATTTCAAATATCTTTACTAAACCATTTGAAAAGTCACTCTTTCAATTATTAATTTTTTACTAATCAAAGTTATATTTGGTCGATAATATTTAATTTTTACTGATTAAAGTTAGATTCGAGTAATATTTAATTTTTACTGATTCGAGTACTATTTAATTTTTTACTTATCAAATCTATTTGGGCCGGTTTGATTTAATTAGTTTAATCAATTTCTCGATTTTAAAATCAAGAACTAATTGAATAAACCAAAATAATCAAGATTTAAAAAAAAACTAAAATTTTGAATTAACTGAATTGTACTTCCAAATTCAATTGGTTTGGTCAGTTAATATAGTTTAACTGATCTTTTACTCAACCCAAGTCATATTTATCTATTAATTGGGTTGGTAAGTAATATTTATGTGAGAATTTTCACCATCTTCATTCATTAAATTCTACTTTTTTATTTCTACTTATAAGGCTTATGCCTTTTTTAATTATGAAGATTTAAAAAACTTAAATGAGTGTAAAATTTATCAACGTATATATATTAAAAGTTATGTCAGATACTAGTTATGTCAGATACTTGGACTTTTAATTTTGTTACTACTATCCTTTTGAAGTTTTCTTAAACCATATAATCTTATTCGTCATTTGTAACTAAGACATTTATATACTAGTTATTTAGTGCTACATTTGACAAAGTAAAAGTGATACCGAATTATTAAATCTCTTTTGAGATGCAAATTATTATATTATGTATAAGCATTTGTCTACCTCATTAGTAAAATTGTAAGAGAGATTGCGTCTTGAGATTTAATTCTCTTAGATTAATTTAAGAGTTTTGTAATTAAAAATCAGGACATCTTTTCTACATCTTTAAAGAGCAATAATGTTCGATAAATTTGTAATCATAAGCTTTATCCCTTTTAAGAAAGTGATAAGTACAATTATACAACTACTTAGTTTTTTCGGGAGACATTCTTATCAAATATTATTTACAACACTCTCGCGCTTTATGTGGGCAACCACCATTATTTTTTTACATTCGTAACAATAGAGCTTTTTTTTCTTATGTGTAATTTGTTGGATCATAATAGACAAAAGGGGAGGTAAATCTTTTTCATTTAAAATGTTTTTCGTATTAGTAAAACCGAATCAAAATATAGTTTGCAGTAGAATCAAAAATATTGATGCAAAAAAGCATCAGACGATTAAACCTAATTTTTTATTATGGAAAAGAGTTTAAAATTAAATTGTCTTGTGATCTAACAAGTTGAACTAAGTGTGTAAGAAAGTCTAAGTGATTTTAGGCAAAGGAAAGTCCTATGTCACGCCCCAGGTAGTCCCTGTCCGAAGAAATTTCGGCAGCATCTCCCCTGTACGGCGGACAATATGAATCTCAGTATACATATATCTATGCCTCGGCCACACTCGGCCGGAACAATACAGTACAAATAAGAAACAAACCACGCAGTTTATATCAATATTCCACACAGCTCAACATATACTCAATCCACGCAGTTTAATAAGGAAGAACGATATAAAACCAACAAAGATATACGTACACATCATACTCCACTACAACGAAGAAAACAAATCCACGAAGTAGTGTGAAAATCTGCAGCGGAAAACAATAGTAGTAAACCCGAAGGTTCAATGTCCAAAATACAAACCCACAATACCAGTATATAAGATGCAAAAGCAGAATAAATCCGACAAAGAAAATCCTCGCGCTAATGGGGCTAGCGACTGGAATATCTCCCGACGGCCTCAACCTGAAAAATAGTAACAACGGGGTGAGTTCAAAGAACTCAACAGGTAATCCAATAGATATGTACAGCAACATATAACCACCAGTAATAGCCTAAGGTACAGTCTCCTAAACCATGGGATCAAGAGTACAATTCTCTAACCATACAACCTACGGTATAGTCTCCTAACAGAATAACAGATATGCATAGCCGAAATAAACTGTAGTAACCAGCAATAGGCATAAGGTACAGTCTATAGCAAGAATAATAAGAAAATGCATAACTGAAATAAACTGTACTCACCTGCGAGGCTTGTGCAACTGACTGTAAACATACACAGATAAAGATAGTCAGAGCAAAAGCATATAACCTGTATGCATGTCAATCATATGCAATCACCAAAATGCATCAATCATAATTAATGCAATCTGTGCATATGATGCAAATGACATGGTCACCCCTGACGCCAGTCAGAATCTCACACACAATGGTGAGACCGCGTGGGTAGGGCTGTGACACCGTGCACTCTGCCGTCACTACCCCTGAAGAGTGACCGAGTGGACGGGATGCACCGGAGTACACCTATCCTCCAACCTCACTATAGGAGGGAGCGCCATGCTCTCATCTCCCGGTACACAATGACGGGGAGGGACCCCGGTGTGCTACCACGCTGCCTATCACACTACCCATGAGTGGAGCCTCCAGCGGAGCACCACCGGGCAACCTACACACCCTGTGTGCTGTGCCACTACCCATGTAGTGGTCACGTGGTGCGCAGGTCAATGTAGCCGGCCGACGAGCTCAACAATAATGGAGTCGTCAATCGCCCAGCATGCAATCATGCGATATGGTGCATGCGGCTACAATATATCATACCTGAACATATCCTCCATATGTGTAGATGCCAAACAGACAAACACATATATAACGATGATAATAAACAGCATAAATCCAAAGACATCACATATAACAATGATGTAAGTATCATGAATCCAAGAGCATGTATCACACATGTAAAGCAACTAATCCAGTAGAGTAGAGCACTATAGATATGCATCTCTATGATCATATATACACATGGCAAGAGATATAATACCCAATCCTGAAGTAAAGCAACTAGCAGATGAAACATGTGATAGGTATCAACTAGCTAAAACCAGGGAAGAAATGATCTACTATCTACCACTAGTAAATATATATAAGCTACACATATCATAAGACATTATCAAAAGATAAGTCAAAGGGTACCCGCCTCAAATAGAAGGTACAGTCAATCCAAATCCGAAGTCAAGACGCCCGTCTCGAATCAGAGTCCTACGTCAAACAACATATATATATATTATTTAACTAGATCCAAAGAATAGCCAAATAAAATCCCTAAAATCAAATTAGGGCAAAACCCTAATCACATAACCACAACTTACCTAACTAAACCTAATGGTCGATTAGGGTTAGTTACCTATTCCCTAACCACCAATTTGATTAGAAATCCAAACTTAGATTAGATCCAATAGTTAATTAGGGTTAATTGCTTAACCCTAATTATTCCATTAGATTAAATCTACGTAAATAAATCTAATCATAATCAACAACTAGTAATCCAAATACTCCTAATTCATATCATAAACCTAAATTAACTAACCTACAGCAAGATCAAAAACCATACCTCAATTCCACAGCTACTGTGGCTATTGGGATAAGAGGATTGTTGCTGCCGAGACCAAGCAATTTCTGGAATCAAGAACAAGAAACCTAGCCACACCTATTGATCCACAGCCCTCAATTTCACCGCAATGATCACAATTCCAGCCTCACAGCAACAGACCCTCACTTCACTGATCACCAAACCTCACCTGGAAATCAATCCCGTGATCTAAATCAGCCACAAAGAAGAGGATCAAAATCATCTAGCACCAAAAGATCCAAAGGGCAAAGCTCCGGCGATGGATCTAAGGCATGGATTGAAACAAGAACGCAACAGAAGGTTCGATTGCTTACCTTTGAAGCCCTAATCGCCCCTTTCACGCCGGCGGTCGGGTGGCACGGCTCGATCCAGATCCGGCCATTGAAGAGGTGGATCGCACTATGAGCAGCGCGAGGAGAGAAGAACGGAGGTCGATCGGTTGGGTGTCGGCGAATCTTGCTCCTCACCGTGCCCTAGCCACCTCGCCGTTGACGCTCAGCCGCAGAACTCACCGGATCAGGACCCCCGATCGGATCCAGCTCCTCGGCACCGTCGAGCTCCGATGATGAGTCTCCTTCGGCCTCGGCGCCGAGTGATCCGCGAGAGAGGGAGAGCACAGAGACGGAAGGGAGATCGGGGAAGTAAGGAGAGGAGGAAGACTCGGGTGATCGGCGTCGGGTTTGGGGGAAACGGCACTTGGGAAGGGAATTTAAAGAAAAGAAAATGATTTATAATTAAAAACATTTCCTCACTTAAATGGGTATCCCAAATAGGCCTTATCCGTACCCGGAATTGATCTCCTCAAAACTCGTCGTACGAGCTCCGAAAAATCTCCAGAAAATTTCTAAAATTCGGAAAAATTCTATAAGGCTATTTCCCAAATAACCTTATTTATTTAAATTTTCCGAGATCTCACATCCTCCCCTACTAATAAAAATTTGGTCCCCAAATTTCTCTATAACCAACAGCAAACACTGAAATATAACCATGCAGTATAAATGCTGAAAGGAACTCTAACCCACATACCTCAAGTAAAAAGATGGGGGTATCGAGCTCGGATCGTATCCTCCAGCTCCCACGTAGCCTCCTCGTCAGAATGATGCTGCCATCCGACTTTAACCAGCCGGACAGTCTTGTTCCGCAACTGACGCTCTCTATGGTCCAGAATCCGCACCAGAACCTCCTCGTAAGTAACATCAGGCTGAATAGGAACAGATATATCTGACAGAACATGTGCCGGATCGGATACGTATCTCCTCAGCATAGATACATGGAATACATCATGAATGCCAGCTAGAGATGGTGGTAGCGCCAGACGGTAAGCTACTGCTCCCATCCTCTCCAAGATCTGGAATGGTCCAATATATCGGGGAGCTAGCTTACCTCGGAGACCAAATCTCTTCACTCCTTTCGTGGGTGAAACTCTAAGAAATACGTGATCACTAATGGAGAACTCCAGGGGTCTCCGTCTCTGATCAGCATAACTCTTCTGACGGTCCTGGGCCTCTGACATCCTCCGTCTGATAGTGCGAACCATCTCTGCATCCTGCTGAGCTCTCTGAGGTCCTACCAACTGAGCCTCCCCAATCTCTTCCCAGAGGATGGGTGTCCGACAAGGCCTACCATACAACGCCTCAAACGGTGCCATCTGGATAGCCGAATGATAGCTGTTGTTGTAGGCGAACTCCACTAATGGCAGGTGGTCCTCCCAACTGCCTCCGAAATCCATGACACAAGATCTCAGCAAGTCCTCCAATGTCTGAATAGTCCGCTTTGACTGCCCATCTGTCTGCGGATGGAATGCTGTATTGAAACGGAGTTGTGTGCCCAAGGCTGCTGCAGACTTGCCAGAATCGGACGTGAACCGTGGGTCTCTATCCGATATGATGCTCAAAGGAACACCATGTAATCTAATAATCTCACGACAATATAACTCTATCAATCGATCCAGAGAATCGGTCTTACGGATCGCTAAAAGTGTGCGATTTGGTTAATCGATCAACGATTACCCAAATCGCATCATAACCTCGTCGAGTCCTAGGCAAACCCACCACGAAGTCCATAGTAATGTGCTCCCACTTCCACTCGGAATAGGGATCCTCTGAAGTAATCCGGCAGGTCTCCGGTGCTCGGCCTTCACCTGCTGCAGACAAGACATCTAGCTACAAAATCTGCGATGTCTTTCTTCATACCGTTCCACCAATAGGAACGCCTCAAATCACGATACATACGGGTCCCACCTGGGTGGATAGCAAATCTAGATCGATGAGCCTCCTGAAGTAACTCCATGACCGGGTGAGACTGAGGTACACATAATCTGCCTCGGAAATAAACAATCCCCTCATCGTCTCGTGTAAACTCAGTCTGCTGTCCGAAAGCTATCTGGCTGCTAATGAACTGTAAATGCTGATCTCCGGCCTGGGCCCCTCGAATCCTCATCCTAATCGACGACTGAGCCACCATGGTAACAAGAATACCCTGCTCTGTCCGTCCCTGCTCCTCAAGGCCCAACTCGGAGAATCCCTGAATCAAGTCCGTGACTAAAACTCGGTGACAAGCTAAAGTCCCTCTGGACTTCCTGCTAAGTGCATCAGCAACCACATTAGCTTTACCCGGATGGTAGCTAATAGTACAATCATAATCCTTCAGGAACTCCATCCATCTCCTCTGTCGGAGATTGAGTTCCTTCTGGGTGAAAATATATTTGAGACTCTTATGATCAGTAAGAATCTCAAAAGTAATACCATAAAGATGATGTCGCCAAATCTTCAAAGCAAAGATAATAGCGGCTAGCTCTAAATCATGTACTGGGTAGTTCTTCTCATGCTCCTTCAACTGACGATAAGTATAGGAGACTACCCTACCATGCTGCATCAAAACAGTGCCCAAGCCCTGAAGAGATGCGTATGTGTAAAGTATGAATCTGTCATCACCAGAAGGTAAAACCAAAACTAGTGCCGATACTAATCTCCGCTTCAGCTCCTGAAAGCTGGTCTCGCAAGCCTCTGACCACGTGAACTTCACCCCTTTCCTAGTCAGATGTGTCAATGGCATAGCAATACTGGAGAAACCCTCAACGAATCATCTGTAATATCCAGCCAGTCCCAAGAAACTACGGATCTCCTGGACTGACTTCGGCTGCTCCCAGCTGGTAATAGCCTCGACCTTCTGAGGATCTACTGAAATACCTCGGCTAGACACCACGTGTCCTAGAAAACCAACTGAGGGAAGCCAAAACGCACATTTGCTGAACTTCGCATACAGATGATGTCGTCGAAGAGTCTCCAAGACTATGCGAAGATGCTGCGCGTGCTCCTCCTCGGAACGCGAATAGATCAATATATCATCGATAAACACAATAACAAACTGATCTAGATACTCCAGAAAGATACGGTTCATCAGATCCATAAATACTGCAGGAGCATTGGTAAGCCCAAATGGCATTACCAAAAACTCGTAATGTCCGTATCTGGTGCGGAAAGCTGTCTTCTGAATATCAGAATCTCTGACTCTCAGCTGATGATATCCAGACCGCAGATCAATCTTAGAATACACTGATGTATCTCTGAGCTGATCAAATAAATCCTCAATCCGTGGCAAGGGGTACTTATTTCTGATAGTCACTGCATTCAGCTGCCTATAATCGATGCACAACCTCAAAGTACCATCCTTCTTCTTGACGAAGAGTACTGGAGACCCCCACGGAGATACACTAGGGCGAATAAATCCCCTATCTAATAACTCTTGGAGTTGGACCTTTAGTTCGTCCAACTCTTTCAGTGCCATACGATACGGAGCTTTCGATGCTGGTGCAGTCCCTGGAAACAGCTCAATAGCAAACTCCACTTGCCTTCGAGGAGGCAAACCTGGAAGCTCGTCCGGAAATACGTCTGGATACTCTCGGACCACTGGAACGTCTGAGAGCTGAGGGCTACTGCTGTCGTCAGTATTAATCAACGATAATAGAAATCCCTGACATCCATGTGATAGCAGTTTCTGCGCCTGTATCGCAGAAATGGTCGATATCCCATCGCCTCTGATGCCAGTGAAATCCCAAGAGGGTTGGTTCGGAGGTCGAAAAGTAACCACCCTCTTCTGGCAATCAACTGTGGCATGGTATGCAGACAACCAATCCATGCCAAGGATAATATCGAACTCGACCATTTCCAATACTAACAAATCTACCGTGAGTATAATGCTACCAAAATCTAACGGACAACCTCTGACCTCCTGAGTGACATCCAAGGTATCACCAGATGGTAAGGAGACGGTCAGCCGTCGAGATCTACGAGAAGGTAGTCTACCAATCTCTCTCATAAATGCACAAGATATAAAAGAATGTGAACTACCTGTATCAATTAGCATATCAGCAGAAAATGCATAAAGTAAAACCGTACCGCGGAAAACGGATCCGTCGGCCCGCTGTGCATCCTCTCGGGTGACCGCGTGAACTCGTCCAGTGTCTGACGGTGGTAGAGGCGGTAGCACTGCCAAAGGCTGCTGTGTCGGAGTCGGAGCCTGCCACTGGGTCGGTACTGGATACTGAGTCAGAGCTGGGGCTATGGGCTGCAGTATGTACTGAACTGGTGGCTGGGGCTGTAACTGATACTGCGCCGATGGCTGAGTCAGATACTGAGGTCCAGGAATAGAACCCTGGGACTCCATCAGAACACCGGAATGCTCCTGACCGTACATGCCATATGCAGCTGCAGCAGGGGGAGCTGTCCTCTGCTGGCGATGCGAAGATTGGCCTTTCGGCCCCCCTCGCTGAGTAGCGGACTGATCAACCTGTCCTCCCGAAACAGAAATCCCGGATGCTACCTGTTGAGACTTCAGCGTACAGTCTCGTCTTATGTGTCCGGGCAGTTTGCAATGATAGCAAACTGACTGTCCCAAGGAGCACGCAGAGGTGATGTGATCTCGGGATCCGCATCTGGTGCAAAAAGAGTCACTAGTGGATTGTTTCCGGTTCTGCTGAGCAGACCGGGAACGTCCTGATCGTCCTGACTTCTGGTGTCGGCCAGATGACCCAGAAGTACCCTGACCCGTCTGAGTGCGACTCCTCTGCTGCTGTCCCGTAGACTGTGGCTGCTGGCTCTGTTCGGAAGTCCGATCAGTCTGCTTCCTCTTCTTATCTGCATTCACTCTCCGATGAGTAGACTCAATCATGAGAGCTCTATCCAGTGTCTCGGTGTATGATGAAGTACTAAAACCAGAAATCTTCAGCTGAAGATGCCCGTCCAGTCCCTGGACAAACTGAAGCATACGAGATCTGTCATCGGCAACTAACTCAGGACAGAATCTGGCCAACCGATTAAATTCAGCATTATACTCCATCACTGAGCGGTTATTCTGCCGCAGACTAAGAAAATCCTGCCGAAGAGTCATCTGATATGCTCGGGGAAAATACTGACTCTCGAATGCCTCCCTAAATCTCGTCCAGGTAATATGCTGATCGCCTATGATGGAGCGCTGTGTGTCCCACCAGATCTCTGCCCCATCTCGCAGGTGGTAAGCAGCTAGCTCGGCCTTCTCCCACTCGGAGCAGGCCATGTAAAAGAATGTCCGCTCCATAGTCTCAATCCAGGACTGAGCTATGCTCGGATCAGTCTCCCCGCGGAATAATGTGAATCGACTCTTCATCGACTCGGCTAAGGCTGGGATCCGTGCTCGTGCCGCAACTATACCAGTAGGGATCGCTGCGGAACTAGGGAGAGCCACTGGAGCTGATCCTATGGGTGGTGCTGAGGGATAGGCCGGAAGAGGTACCACTGGTGCTGTCGTATAACCTGGGATGGGTACTGCTGGTGGAACTGCTGAGTAGGCATAAGTAGGGGCGACTGGAGGTACGGTGGGCGGTACCGGATAAGGAGTAACCGGTACTGCTGGTGCGGGTGCCGGGTGTGCAGTAACCGGCGCAGGTATCTGGGGTGCCAAGTACGTAGTCGCAGGCGCGGCTAGAGGGGCTGCTGGGTATACTGCGGGTACTACTGCTGGGGGAGGTGCCGAATATGCCGACGGTGGTACCACTGGTGGTACAGTCGAGGTAGGTACCTCGGAAGTCGGAGCTATCGGGGTCTGATAAGCACCCGTACCCACAATGACCTGAGGAGTCTGCCCCTGACGGACCGGCTCAACCCTGACAGACCTCTCTGAAGACTCTGTCTCAGGAGAATCTAACGGCCTCTTACGTGGCCGCCCACGTCTCGGTGCCGGTACACGTGTAGGTGGCATATCTGTAAAGAAATGTTACCCAAATATCACTACAGGTATAAGAACTGAAAAATTACCTAAATTACCTATTTGCCGTCTGGAGATATCCTGTCGCTGCTTAGCCCCAAATAAAACCAATAAAACCTCGTCAAAATACCTCGGAATTCCGAAACGATAAAATCGACGGAGATCCGTACAATCCGAAAATATCGAGGAATGCTCACGAAAGTATCGTAAATCCGAAACCCGACAAGTAGGTATCGCAAAACCTGACTCTGATACCAAAAAATGTCACGCCCCAGGTAGTCCCTGTCCGAAGAAATTTCGACAGCATCTCCCCTGTACGGCGGACAATATGAAGCTCAGTATACATATATCTATGCCTCGGCCACACTCGGCCGGAACAATACAGTACAAATAAGAAACAAACCACGCAGTTTATATCAATATTCCACACAGCTCAACATATACTCAATCCACGCAGTTTAATAAGGAAGAACGATATAAAACCAACAAAGATATACGTACACATCATACTCCACTACAACGAAGAAAACAAATCCACGAAGTAGTGTGAAAATCTGCAGCGGAAAACAAAAGCAGCAAACCCAAAGGTTCGACATAAAGTCCACAATACAAACCCACAATACCAGTATATAAGATGCAAAAGCAGAATAAATCCGACAAAGAAAATCCTCGCGCTAATGGGGCTAGCGACTGGAATATCTCCCGACGGCCTCAACCTGAAAAATAGTAACAACGGGGTGAGTTCAAAGAACTCAACAGGTAATCCAATAGATATGTACAGCAACATATAACCACCAGTAATAGCCTAAGGTACAGTCTCCTAAACCATGGGATCAAGAGTACAATTCTCTAACCATACAACCTACGGTATAGTCTCCTAACAGTATAACAGATATGCATAGCTAAAATAAACTGTAATAACCAGCAATAGGCATAAAGTACAGTCTATAGCAAGAATAATAAGAAAATGCATAACTGAAATAAACTGTACTCACCTGCGAGGCTTGTGCAACTGACTGTGAACATATACAAATAAAAATAGTCAGAGCAAAAGCATGTATCCTGTATGCATGTCAATCATATGCAATCACAAAAATGCATCAATCATAATGAATGCAATCCGTGCATATGATGCAATATGACATGGTCACCCCTAACGCCAATCAGCCGTCTCACACGCGATGGCGAGACCGAGTGGGTAGGTTTGTGACACCGTGCACTCTACCGTCACTACCCCTGATGAGTGACCGAGTGGACGGGATGCTGTCGGAGTACACCTATCCTCCAACCTCACTATAGGAGGGAGCGCCATGCTCTCATCTCCCGGTACACAATGACGGGGAGGGACCCCGGTGTGCTACCACGCTGCCTATCACACTACCCATGAGTGGAGCCTCCAGCGGAGCACCACCGGGCAACCTACACACCCTGTGTGCTGTGCCACTACCCATGTAGTGGTCACGTGGTGCGCAGGTCAATGTAGCCGGCCGACGAGCTCAACAATAATGGAGTCGTCAATCGCCCAGCATGCAATCATGCGATATGGTGCATGCGGCTACAATATATCATACCTGAACATATCCTCCATATGTGTAGATGCCAAACAGACAAACACATATATAACGATGATAATAAACAGCATAAATCCAAAGACATCACATATAACAATGATGTAAGTATCATGAATCCAAGAGCATGTATCACACATGTAAAGCAACTAATCCAGTAGAGTAGAGCACTATAGATATGCATCTCTATGATCATATATACACATGGCAAGAGATATAATACCCAATCCTGAAGTAAAGCAACTAGCAGATGAAACATGTGATAGGTATCAACTAGCTAAAACCAGGGAAGAAATGATCTACTATCTACCACTAGTAAATATATATAAGCTACACATATCATAAGACATTATCAAAAGATAAGTCAAAGGGTACCCGCCTCAAATAGAAGGTACAGTCAATCCAAATCCGAAGTCAAGACGCCCGTCTCGAATCAGAGTCCTACGTCAAACAACATATATATATATTTTTTAACTAGATCCAAAGAATAGCCAAATAAAATCCCTAAAATCAAATTAGGGCAAAACCCTAATCACATAACCACAACTTACCTAACTAAACCTAATGGTCGATTAGGGTTAGTTACTTATTCCCTAACCACCAATTTGATTAGAAATCCAAACTTAGATTAGATCCAATAGTTAATTAGGGTTAATTGCTTAACCCTAATTATTCCATTAGATTAAATCTACGTAAATAAATCTAATCATAATCAACAACTAGTAATCCAAATACTCCTAATTCATATCATAAACCTAAATTAACTAACCGACAGCAAGATCAAAAACCATACCTCAATTCCACAGCTACTGTGGCTATTGGGATAAGAGGATTGTTGCTGCCGAGACCAAGCAATTTCTGGAATCAAGAACAAGAAACCTAGCCACACCTATTGATCCACAGCCCTCAATTTCACCGCAATGATCACAATTCCAGCCTCACAGCAACAGACCCTCACTTCACTGATCACCAAACCTCACCTGGAAATCAATCCCGTGATCTAAATCAGCCACAAAGAAGAGGATCAAAATCATCTAGCACCAAAGATCCAAAGGGCAAAGCTCCGGCGATGGATCTAAGGCATGGATTGAAACAAGAACGCAACAGAAGGTTCGATTGCTTACCTTTGAAGCCCTAATCGCCCCTTTCACGCCGGCGGTCGGGTGGCACGGCTCGATCCAGATCCGGCCATTGAAGAGGTGGATCGCACTATGAGCAGCGCGAGGAGAGAAGAACGGAGGTCGATCGGTTGGGTGTCGGCGAATCTTGCTCCTCACCGTGCCCTAGCCACCTCGCCGTTGACGCTCAGCCGCAGAACTCACCGGATCAGGACCCCCGATCGGATCCAGCTCCTCGGCACCGTCGAGCTCCGATGATGAGTCTCCTTCGGCCTCGGCGCCGAGTGATCCGCGAGAGAGGGAGAGCACAGAGACGGAAGGGAGATCGGGGAAGTAAGGAGAGGAGGAAGACTCGGGTGATCGGCGTCGGGTTTGGGGGAAACGGCACTTGGGAAGGGAATTTAAAGAAAAGAAAATGATTTATAATTAAAAACATTTCCTCACTTAAATGGGTATCCCAAATAGGCCTTATCCGTACCCGGAATTGATCTCCTCAAAACTCGTCGTACGAGCTCCGAAAAATCCCCAGAAAATTTCTAAAAATTCCGGAAAAATTCTATAAGGCTATTTCCCAAATAACCTTATTTATTTAAATTTTTCCGAGATCTCACATCCTAGCTGTAGTTAGGTAACGAAGTCCTAGTCTGGAGGACTAGCAGGTCGAGGACGTCAAACGAAAACCTAGGATCGCGGATTCTATGTGGAAGTCCTAGGGGTTGCGGACACCAGGCGGAAGACTGGACGAGTCGGGGATCGGACGTCCAGCAGAAAAGTCTTGAAGCCTCGAATGTTGAGTAGAAGTCCAAACGGTCTAGAGGATCGATCTGGCAAAAGGTAATTTCTCCTGAGAGGAGTAGGTGAGGACGCGTTTCCCAAAGAGGAAACAGTAGGCGTCGGTCCGACCTAAAGTTTCAACGAAACTTAAAGTCAAGACCGGATAGTCCTAAGGCTATCAAATCTTGTCATTCTTTACATATTATTTGCTTAGACTATGTCACGCCCCGGAGGAGTCCCTGTTCGAAGAAATTTCGGTAGCATCTCCCCTGTACGGCGGACAATATGAAACTTTTCTACATCCTCATATACCTCAGCCACATGCGGCTGGAATAAAAATAATAATAAAATACAATCACACAAACATCCACGCAGTTTATATATATAAGTAAACAAGACAGTAATACCACGACTCGAAACCAACCCTACTCCACTACACCCATAAAACACAAATCCGACAAACTCACCTCTTCTGCCGTCCAGGCAGGCATGTAGTAAAACATATCAAATAAAAATCCATCGACATCACAAAATCCATACAATGTCTATACCATCAACCAGAACAAGTTTAGCATAATCTAAGTAAGAAAACCAAAAGACCAACAATTTCTTTGAGATCTGTAGGGACTAGCAACTGGAACTCTCTCCTGACAGCATCAACCTGAAAAATAACAACAATGGAGGCGGGGTGAGTCCAACACTCAGTAGGTACAACTGATATACAAAGTAGGGAAATAACACCTAGCACTAATCATGCGTACAGTCTCCTGATATAAGAAAGATAAAAATGCAACTGAAGTAAACAGGAGAGAAACTGTACTAACCAGGACCTGGGTATAAGGACAAACAGTCCGAGTGGTATAGAAATCCTGTATACATGTCAAACATAGGTATCCAAACAATATGCAGCATATAAATGCAACAAACACAAACACAAGCAATAAATGCATCATGCATATGATGTCAATGATGCGTCCTGGTCACCCCTGATGTCAGTCAATCATCTCACACACAATAGTGAGGTCGAGTGGGTAGGGCTGTGACAACCGTGCACTCTGTCGTCACTGCTCCTAATGAGTGACCGAGTGGACGGGATGCTGTCGGAGTACACCTATCCTCCTACCCCAAATCATAAATGGGGGAGCGCAATGCTCTCAACTCCCGGTACACGATGACGAGGAAGAATCCCTGCCGGCTACCACGTTGTGTCACACTACCCATGAGCGGACCAACGGAGCCAAACAAAGTCCCTGCTGCAACATACTCTGCCTGAATCGACCACTAACCCATGAGTGGTGGTGTGTGCAGATTCATGTAACTGGCAATGTGCTCAACAATAATGGAGCGGACTATCGCACAGCATGCAATCATGCAAATGGTGCATGACACTAACCACAAAATATCCTGAGCTAATCCATATATATATAAAAGTGCACCATAGGTCAACGAATCAAATCAAAGGTACACTGAAGGTATAAAACCTAAGTCCTGAACATGGCAGGTATCGGATAGTGATTAACCGAAACAAATAAGAGAACATAATTATTGCTACTTGTTAAATTCACTACTATGCATATCAAAGACATAAAGTCAAAAGTACCCGCCTCCAATAGGAAAGTCCAAATCCGCAATCGAGATACTTGTCTCGCGTCACAATCCTGTATCAATACGACATACAGGTTTAGCTAATTATATACAAATTAATTAGCTAAATCAAATCCCTGGAATCTAACTTAAATACAAACCCAATTATAAACCCTAATTGGATCATCAATTAACTTATCCAAATGGAATACAACAAACTCATTTATCAATCTAATATCAACTAATCAACTGGTACTATCCATTACTATTAATGAAATTCAATGTAGAATGGAATCACCTCTAAACTCACCTAAATCTGGATGTATCACTATTAATCCAGGGTCGAAGAATTTCCAATTGACACGGCTGAAAACCTTACTGCCGGAAACCAGAAACAATTAACACATGATCCAACTTCAACATCCAAAATCCAAACACCTCTTTATTTGCCTTACCCAACTCGATAGTGTTGGAACCCCAAGGTTGTTTTGGTGTGATCAACAAGTTAAGTTAGGTCCTGCGTTGTTTCTAACCTTGTGTCTAAGTGTGCAGGAGCTTAGGAGCACAGGTACTCGAGCGGAATACGTAGCTAGCGAGAAGGACCACACGGGCGAGGGCCGAGGTGTTGCGGAAGAGTACACCGGCGGACGAGAAGGAAGTGCGGTGGTTCCGAGGCAAGCCGGAGCGGAAGATTGCTCGGGAGCAAGAGGCGGCTAGCGCGAAGGTCGGCGGGTGCGACCAGGGGCAATCTGCGGATGAGTCTGGTGGGCGAGAAGGGACACGCAATTCGAAGGGAGGCCGGAGGAAGCACCTCGAGAGAAGGCCGGAAGGGTTGGGTGAGCCCTATTCGGATGTCGAGATCACCCAAGCAAGCGAGCCGGAAAGACAGAGGCGAGCTGAACCGGAGAAGAGAGCACGGACCAAAAGTCAACTGGGTTGACTTTTGGCTCCGGGGCGCTCGGAACTGTCCGGGGTGCCCGGAGTAGCTCGGGGCGCCCGGAACAGCCCGGGGCGCCCGGAACCTGAAGTTTGACCAGAACGCTTCTTTTGCGTTCTGGACGTTGGGGGATAAAGTTTTATCCCCCCAGGGCGCCCGGAACCCTTCCAGGCGCCCCGACCAAGGCTATAAATATAGCCTTAGTCTAGAAGCTTTTCAATAATCACGATCATTCTATTTCCAAACACTTGTATGCTTTAGTTGTAGTTAAGCTTCTGTTTTCTGTGCCTAAACGCTGTAAGAGGCTTCTCCGCCTGAAGGAGTTTTTGAGTTTAATCTTCCTTGGATTAACAACCACATCAGTTGTAACCAAGTAAACATCTGGTGCCTCGTCTTTTCTTTTATGCTCTTATTTATCTGCTTAATTCATTTTACAAGTGTTAGCTTAATCGTTTGAGGAAGGGTTGTTTGTTTTTAATTGACAGGTTATTTACCAACCCCTCTAGCCGGCCCAACGGTCCAACAAGTGGTATCAGAGCCGAGTACACCTCAGAAGGACTAACCGCCGTCTGACGCAACAAAAACGATGGCCGGAGCTAGCGACAACCCACCTGCACTCGAGGGAGAGTTTTCCATCTGGAAACAAAAAATGGAGGTATACCTTAACTCAGATTCTGGTATTTCTTTAATAATGAAATTTGGTTATGAAGAACCAAAGAACACGAACAGAGAAAGACTCGATCTACGCCTCTGGAATGAAAAGCAACGTGAGGAGTCTATGGCAAATGGGCGGGCAAAATATTATCTTCTGAATGTAATACCAAAGGAGGATTTCAAAAAGGTCGCATATTATGAAAGTGCAAAAGAACTTTGGGAAAAGTTCTTGCAACTCTACGAAGAACCTTCAGAAGCTGACACCTCAATAGACACCGAGCCACCGACAGAAGAGTCCGAAATC
The DNA here is from genome assembly GCF_018446385.1 of Zingiber officinale. Taxonomy (NCBI): domain Eukaryota; kingdom Viridiplantae; phylum Streptophyta; class Magnoliopsida; order Zingiberales; family Zingiberaceae; genus Zingiber; species Zingiber officinale. Next base: position 147,305,554 of record NC_055992.1, on the reverse strand, counting down.
GAGGTAAGTACTACAACAGCCGAAGTACATCCCGAGATCGATGAAGGGGGAGAATCTTCGGAAGAAAGCAACTCGATAGGGGGAGAATCAATTACTGACAAGGTAAGTCAGGTATGGACTCGAACCTCTGATCAATTAAATGATTCAATCGAAAATTTGCCTGAAGAGTCTTTCGAATCAGAAATTGAATCATCGAAAGAATTTTTCGAATTAGAAAATCAATTGTCAAACTTGCCTTGCAAATTATTATTAAAAGAATTTTGCAAGTTAAAAATTTTGTCGAAAAACTTTTGTAAATTGCAAAATATTTTTTCAAAAGAATTATGCAAATTAGAAATGATATCAAAAACTTTCTTCGAATATTTTTTTGAATTACAAATTACTTTCTCGAAAGAGTTTTGCAATTCAGAAAATGAGTCATCGAAAAAGTGTTTCGGATTAAGAAATCTATTATTAATAAATTCCTGCAAATTAGAATTTTTATTAAAAAATTCTTGCAAATTACAAAATATTCTTTAAAACAAATTTTACACATTGTCGAAAGAATCTTTTATAGCGTCGGAAAATTTTATCAAGTTAGAATCTATGCTATCGAAATATTTTTGTGAACTTGAAATTCAAAAAATAATAGAAATTAACATGATACAAATTGTTGCATGTTTAATATTTTTTGCTTTAAATCTGAAAAAGTGTGACATAAGAATTTCTGATAAATTAAAATGGAAATTTAAACCTTCTGATTAAAGCATAAAATATATAAATAAATAAATGCATAGAAAATTTCTCTTTATGTTATTAATTCTCTGAAATTTTCTTGCATAAAACTTTCTGTTTAAAAACTTCTTAATCTTGATGTCGAATGACTTAGAAATTTGTCTTGACTTAGAAATATTTCCCTGAAAATTATTGAAATATAGTTTCAAAATTTTTTTTAATGTCAACTCTTAGATTTCGTTTGTACCCCATTTTTATTGTGATCAAAGGGGGAGAAGGGAAAGTATAAGTCTAAGGGGAGGTAGACAAAATTGAAAATTAAAATGTTTGAAATTTAATTTTTTTTCTATCATGTTGCATGTTATTGCAATAAACTGTTTAATTTCATATCTATTGTTGACCCTAGCTTAACTTGGGTTGATCACACCAAAAAGGGGGAGATTGTTGGAACCCCAAGGTTGTTTTGGTGTGATCAACAAGTTAAGTTAGGTCTGCGTTTCTAACCTTGTGTCTAAGTGTGCAGGGAGCTTAGGAGCACAGGTACTCAAGCGGAATACGCGACTAGCGAGAAGGACTGCGTCTGAGGGGCAGTCTTTGCGGAAGAGTACCGCGACGAGAAGGAAGTGCGCACGGTGGTTCCGAGGTACAGCCGGGGCGGAAGATTGCTCGGGGAGCAAGAGATGCGGCTAAGCGTGAAGGTCGGCCGGGGTGCGGCCAGGGGCAATCTGCGGATGAGTCTGTTGGTGGACGAGAAGGGACACGGCAATTAGGGACGAAGCCGGAGGAAGCACGCTCGAGGCACCGGAAGGCGGGTTCGGTGAGCCCTATTCGGATGTCGAGATCACCCAAGCAAGCGGGCCGGAGCAGAAAGACCCGGACCAGAGGCGAGCTGAACCGGAGAAGAGAGCACGGACCAAAAGTCAACTGGGTTGACTTTTGGCTCCGGGGCGCCCGGAGCAGCCCGGGGCGCCCGGAACCTGAAGTTTGACCAGAACGCTTCTTTTGCGTTCTGGACGTTGGGGGATAAAGTTTTATCCCCCAGGGCGCCCGGAACCCTTCCAGGTGCCCCGACCAAGGCTATAAATATAGCCTTGGTCTAGAAGCTTTTCAATAATCACGATCATTATATTTCCAAACACTTGTATGCTTTAGTTGTAGTTAAGCTTCTGTTTTCTGTGCCTAAACGCTGTAAGAGGCTTCTCCGCCTGAAGGAGTTTTTGAGCTTAATCTTCCTTGGATTAACAACTACATCGGTTGTAACCAAGTAAACATCTGGTGCCTCGTCTTTTCTTTTATGCTCTTATTTATCTGCTTAATTCATTTTACAAGTGTTAGCTTAATCGTTCGAGGAAGGGTTGTTTGTTTTTAATTGACAGGTTATTTACCAACCCCTCTAGCCGGCCCAACGGTCCAACAGATAGCTCTTGTTTTTCTCTCTGCCGGCAGCTGGTGGCGAAGCAGGAAGACCCGTCAGTGGAGTCTAAGGCACAGCAGATGGCTGCTGGACCTGGCGTCGGCAATGGACCAAGGCTAGGGCACAGAAGCAAGAAATCTCCAACGATGGTCGGCGCTGCTCCGTGCGGCGGTGACCACGCATCGGAATCTAGGGCACAAAGAAATGAACACACGGTGCCGGCGCGATCAAACTGACAGAGAGATCAGTGAAGGGGGTGCTCTGCCGAGGTGCGCCCGTGCGGTGATGGCCGAAGAAGAGAGGAGAAACGAGCGGTCAGCAATCGGGCGGCGCCGACAGTGAAGTCGACGTCGGTTGTTGAGTTCGATGGCAGCACAGAGGGAAGAAAAACATCGGCTAGGCACGTGAGGAAGAGGAAAGATCCGGCGCAGAGGAAATAAGGCACGGCGTCGGGGCTTAGGGGAAAGAAATAAAAGAAAAGGAAGAAGAAACCGCCCGCGGCGGCGGTTAGGGCAAAGGAGGAGTCGGCCGCGGCGTCGAGCACGCGGGGGAGGAGGCGGAAGAAAATAGGAAAAAGAAATAAGAAAACTAAATAAGAAAACGTAAAATAATTTTAGAAATTAAACTTTCCCTCACTTAAATGGGTAGCCTAAACAGGCATTCCCGGGGTCCTGTTTTTATCCCCGTAAACTCATTCATACGAGCTCCGAAAAATTCCCGAAAAATTTCTAAAAATTCCGGAAAATTCCCTTATTATTATCCGTCATTTTTTTCAGGTATTTTACATTCTCCCCCACTAATAAAAATTTGGTTCCCAAATTTAGTTATCAACCATCAGCAAGTACTAAGAACAGAATAAGAGTATAAATGCTGAACGGTAAATTAAATCACATATCTCAAGTGAAAAGATGGGGTCGCAGAAATACATGGTCGCAAATGGAGAATTCTAAGAGTCTCCGACTCGGGTCAGCATAACTCTTCTGGCAGCCTTATGCCTTTGTCATCCTCGGTCTAATAGTGTGGACCACTCTGCCTCACGCTGAGCTCTATGAGGTCCCACCAACTGGGCCTCTTGGATTCTCATCCTGATTGACGACTGAGCAACTATGGTAACAAGAATACCCTGCTCTGTCTGTCCCTGCTCCTCAAGGTCTAACTCAGAGAAACCCTGAATCAAGTCTGTGAACACAACTCGGTGACAAGCTAAAGTCCCTCTGGACTTCCGGCTAAGTACATCAGCAACCACATTAGCTTTTCCCGGGTGATAGCTAATGATACAATCATAATCCTTCAAGAACTCCATCCATTTCCTCCGTCGAAGATAAATTTCCTTCTAAGTGAATAGATATTTGAGACTCTAATGGTCAATGAGAATCTCAATGTAATATCATACAGGAAATGCCGCCAAATCTTCAGGGCAAAAATAATAGCGGCCAACTCTAGATCATAAACTGGGTATTTCTTCTCATGCTCCTTCAACAATCGAGAAGTATATGAGAATACTCTACCGTGCTGCATTAGAACAGCACCCGTACCCTGTAGAGACGCGTCGGTGTAGAGGACAAATCCGTTCTCTCCAGAAGGTAAAAACCAAAAATCGAAGCCGACACTAGTCTCCGTTTCAGCTCCTAGAAGCTGGTCTTGCAATCCTCAGTCCAAATAAACTTCACGCCTTTCATGGTCAGGCGTGTAAGTATCATAGCAATCCGTGAGAAACACTCAACGTATCTCCGGAAATATCAAGCCAAACAAAGGAAGTTGCAAGCCTCTTCTATAGACTCCGTCTACTCCCAACAGTAACAACCTCGATCTCCTGTGGAACCACGGTATACTCCTATTGGTGACCATGTGTCTCAAATATCTCACAGAAGACAACCAAAATACGCACTACTGATCTTCACATCTAAACGTTTCCATCGAAACAACTCTAGAACTATGCAAAGATGATGTGCGTGACTCACCGTGGATCCGAATTAGATAACAACATCGTTAACAAAGACAATGGAAACCGATCCAAACATCCTGGGAATACCGAAACCATCAAGTCTCTGAAAACATCTGAGGCTTCCCAAACTCTAATGGTAAAATCATGACACATAATGTCCGTATCACAGATATTTTTAACCATAAGATCCCTGACAATAAGTCTGAAATATAATCACCAACCATACAAATCACCAATGAATATATCCACCAGTGTGAGAGCAACGCTCCATCACAAGAAATACCACATATGTGGGAGCAACGCTCTACCACAAACAATCCGTAATAGGTGGGAGTAACGCTCCACCACACGATCCATAAGTGTCCAAGGCACCTAACTATCCAACTAGAGGCTGCACGAGATCACTCAACCACATATCACTGTGGGCAGCCAAAGGTATAACAATCCAGCAATCAAATCAAACTCATCGTCAAATCTATCAACATCGTAGTGAGTCACCCACTGATAAGAAAATGGGTTGACAGGGTAATCCAACAAATGGCATAATGCAGACACTCCACATCCTGCATTCAACATAAGTAGAATCATTATGTGGCTACCAACAATTCACCTGGCACACGTGCTCACACAACATATGTATGATCGACATAATCCTCCAATTTGTACACACCACACATACTCACAACATAGGTATAATTCATCGTGATACCTCCAATAATGCATACCGAACTCATGTACATATATCAACATAGGTATAATCAACAATATACCTCAACAACACTCACATGTCATATATATGTTAGGATCGATGATCGCGGCTAGAGAGGGGGGTGTGAATAGCCGCCCCAAATCCTCAAACTCGATGGATGTAACGAGGTTCGGTGGTGATACTCCTACTCCTCGGCGTGTCCGTAAGGTGGACGAGCCCTATCAATCCGTCGGTGGATGAGTCCCCGGAGAACCGGCTAATAAGTACTCCTTGTGGGTGGAGAAACCTCGCCACAATAACTTGCAACAGCAGTATGGAAATACAAAGAAGAGAAAGAACAAAATACACAATGAATGTACAAATACTCGCTTGCCTTCTCGTCGACTGAAGTCCCGGATGAAGCACCAACTTCACGGACGAATGCCAACAAGCAACTCAGTCGAAGAAGCTCACCCGAAGCTTCGGAGCTCAGCAAAGCTCAAGAGCACAGTAGTGAAGAAACAGAAGCTTCGGACCAGAAGAAGAGTGAGAGTATTATCCACACTGTAGAAGCCCTCAGCCCTCTTATACCTGCATCCACCTGCGAAGAAGAAGCCGAAGACCGTTGGCTCACAACGGATAGTTCTGGACCGATCAGGCTGAAGCCTGATCGGTCCAGGATACCTCTGATCGGTCCTGGGGACCGATCAGCATGCATTCCCTTCCTTTTCTCCCGAACTTTTTGCCTTCTAATCGTTGTTTCCTGATCGGTCTGCAGACCGATCAGATAACACTCAGTAGGCTACTGTTTGGTTACTGATCGGTCACCAGACCGATCCAGATACCCAGTGTATCACTGGATCGATCCACTGATCGATCCAGAGCTTGGTTTTTGCCCAAACCAAGTCCCAAACCTTCCAAACCAACATCCGGTCAACCTTGACCTATTGGTACATCATGCTTAGCATCCGGTCACTCCCTTGACCTGCTAAGACTCCCCACCAAGTGTCCGGTCAATCCCTTTGACCCACTTGGACTTTTCTCTTCGTGCCAAGTATCCGGTCACTCCCTTGACCTACTTGACCTTCACAACCGGATGTCCGATCACCCTTGATCCATCTGGATTTTTCCTGCGCCTTCACTCACCGGGACTTTCACCTAGCTTCACTCACTAGGGTTTCACCGCTTCACTCACGGTTTTCCAATCTGCCTTCCACTCACGGGACTTTCCAAGCAGCTTCACTCACAGGACTTTCCCCTTGCTGGCTTCACTCACCAGGGACTTTCCCACCTGCCGGCTTCACTCACGGGACTTTCCAACCGCCCGGCTTCACTCACGGGACTTTCCCTTTTGGCTTCACTCACCGGACTTTCCCAGCTTCACTCACCAGGACTTTCCGAACTGCCTGGTTTCACTCACCAGGACTTTCCGAACTGCCTGGTTTCACTCACCAGGACTTTCCGAACTTCCTAGCTTCACTCACCAGGACTTTTCCAACTGTCTGACTTCACTCACCAGGACTTTCCCTTTCACCTAGCTTCACTCACTAGGATTTTCATTCTGCCTAACATCCCAGTTAGGACTTCCCAGTCAAGTATCCGGTCAACCTTGACCTACTTGACTCTTCTTCATTGAACCTGATCAGACCTTGATCAGTATCTCTCCGTATGGACAACTGCACCTGCATTGTCCATGTCTACATGTATTTCTGTATTGTCAAACATCGAAGCCATGACCAAGGTTTACGCTTGGTCAACTAGGTCAACCTTGACCTACTGAAAATTGCACCAACAATCTCCCCCTTTTTGATGTTTGACAATACCTTTAAGTTAGGCTAATCCAATAGCCTCAACTTTCTTCATGCCACCAGGTAATGAAACATAAGTTACAACCTTACATTCTCCTTCTAAGAAGGCAACCTCCTTCTTAGATAATGAAGGCCTAACTTAAACCCTTCATTCTCCCCCTATTGGCACACATCAACAAACTCTCCCCCTGAAGAGTAAGTTATCGTTGTTCACAACTTCACTCGTTGTGATCAACAAACTCTCCCACTAACTCCAATGTTCTTCCTTGAACATTCTCTAGACATTATCCATTCTCCCCCTTTTTGACACACATCAAAAAGAGTGAATCAAGGTCAAGAGTTTCTTCCTAATGAAAGTCTCATACCTTTCATTGAAACTCTTAATTTCCTCCTTGATACTAAGGTCCAACAATTTAACTTAGTGATAATCCCATATCACTCAAGTCTTTAGGAGTAAAAACTCCCCCTAAAAGTCAACTCCCCTTGACTAATAGGTAAAATTCCCCCTAAAGGTCAACTCCCCCTTGACCATTGCACCAACAATGTCTTGGAGAGTTTCAAACCTTCAAAATACCAACTCCCGAGCTGAAATTTCAGACAACCAGTCGAATTTCAGCAATTTGGCACGCCCTGATCGGTCACCAGACCGATCAAGCTCCCTCTGGATCGGTCACAGTGACCGATCTAGGCTCCCCTGGACCGATCAGAAACCCTTCTGATCGGTCCACAAACCTGATAAAGGTCTGATAAGTTCTGATTTCTCTCCACGAAATTCAGAAACCTCTAGAAAATTATAGAAAATTCCAAAAATTATGAAATTTTGAGGATACATTCCTCATAACATATACTATCATGGAAAAATAGTTTTCTATGAAAATAACTTCCATTTTTCAATCTTGATACAAAGTTCAAAAGTCTTTGAAATAGCTCAAAGTTAACTCATATTTGTATCACTTTGCTCAATGATGAGAGCTATCACTAGAAAAGCTTCATCAAGGTTTTTCAAATCAATTTTAAAATGATTTTAAACCCTTTAATTTGGGACCACAATCTTAGGGCTAAATGTACATGACTTGTACACAAGCTTTCCCTATGATCCCCAATTAGAATTAGGCTCATCTAGGTACAAGAACTATGCACCTTGATCCTAACTCACAATCCTAATATCTCACACACATCTAAGGTGTATCAAACACATCCAAGTCAATTTTGATGTGAGATATGGGTTTAGGTTAGCTTAATCTAAGTTCTCATGTATTTTTCTAAATAACAATTTGATCTCCATATCAAATTGTGTTTTAGTTCTTAAATCAATCTCATTGATCATTAATGCACAAGATGATGACATGACATATAATTGTATCATAAATGGAAACATGTGCCAATGTCATGATGTCATGGCATAAAGTATGAAACTTAAATAAAGCATAACATTTAACTAACCTAAGTATTATCATGACATTTTAAATGATCATAAAATAAATATGATGTCATGACATGACATATGGCAAACAATATATGGCAAATAGCACATAGAGGTATAGAAAATACCTAATTCTAGCCTTAGTTGTCATTTTTGATAATTTTGATCATTTTGCCATAGGTTCTATATTCCTAAGTGTAATAGACCTAGCATCTTATACCAAAGATTTTTAGATCACTATGTGCCAATTAGATTGACTCTAGAAAACTCCTCAAATTTGATTGGCACATTCTAATCACCTTAGGAATAATTCTTAATTTCATTTTCAAGGCTTGATTATACCTTGAAAAATCCTAAAGTGCCACCTTTTGCCATGATTAGGTTAACTACCTATTCAAGTAAGGTTGGCACACCCTAACTAATCTAGCGTGATGAAATCACGCTACTAGGAACCCAATACCTATTGGAGCTCATTGGGTTCACTAAGTATTCACTAGGGATGACTTCCCTAGCAACCCTTCTAATGACCCTCCTAGGCTTTGAAGCCTTGGTCATTTGGGACTCATCAAGATCAACTCTATGGGTGACCCCCCTTGTGACCTTGGTGATGGTCTTTCTAGCCCTAGGTCTTGTTCCATAATCGAATGGAACATTGTGATAAGTGGGCTTAACCACTTGGGACTTAGGTTTGTGACCCAAACCTTTCATGTCCTTGGACTTGGGTTTTTGACCCTTAGACCCTAGAGTTGACTTCTCTAAATTTTTAAGGGTCTTTTCTAACATGTCAAGTCTTGACCTCAAGACTTGATTTTCCTTCTTTAATACCTCAAGACTTGATTTGTCATTTTTCTTTGAGGCATTCCTAGGCATGTGTCTAGTTGATTTGGGATTCCTACCTAGGTTTTCCTTAGCCTTAGATGGGTTAATTCTAGGGTTGGCTTTCCTAGTGTTATCCTTATCTAGGCTCACATGTTTGGCACCTAAGCATGTATATTGATTCCTATAATTAACATGCTTATCATTCTTGACAATAGCAATAAGGCTACTAGCATGCATCCTACTAGAATTGCAAGAATGTGCCTTAGAGATTACCTTTGGGTTTGCCCTAGCTCCCCCTATACATGTGCTCGATCTCTTGTCCTTGTGAGATTGCCTCCCCCTCGGACATTGGCTCCTATAGTGCCCCCTTCGCTTGCATTGGAAGCACACCACGTGCTCCTTGCCCTTGCGTATCGGGACTCCGGCTTCCTTGACTTTTGGTGCCGGTGGAGTCTTCCTAATCCTCCTTGGACACTTACTCTTGTAATGTCCATACTCCCTACACTCAAAGCACATTATGTGTAATTTATTTGAAATTGAAATGCTTGAGTTACCTAGGGTTGAGGATGGATGAAGACTTTCTTCTTCATCCCTTCCGGAGGTAGAAGCTTCTTCCTCTTGCTCCATTCTTGAAGAAGAACTCTCCTCCTCTTCTTCCTTAGATGTTGAGTAGCCCTCAACTTCTAATTCCTCTCCTCCATGATGTGAGCTACTTGGCTCACTTGACTCCTCTTCATGGCTTGAAGTGGAGTTCCCCTCATGGAACTTAGCCAAGTTGTTCCACAACTCCTTGGCATTGTTGTATCCACCTATCTTACATAGAATGTCATTAGGTAAAGAAAATTCAAAAATTTTCAATACCTCATCGTTGACTAGGGATTGGTGGACTTGTTCCTTGGTCCACTCCTTCTTCTCTAGGGTTTCTCCTTTCTTGTCCATCGGAAGCTTGAAACCTAATTGAACACAACTCCAATTTTCAAGGTTAGTCATAAGAAAGTACTTCATTCTTACCTTCCAAAACGCGAAGTCGTCGCGATCGTAGAAAGGTGGAATTGTGACGTCTTCTCCAAATAACTCCATTCTCTAGCTCGTGCTCCCCCGGGTGTTGATCCAACGAAGAGCGACCTCGCTCTGATACCACTTGTTAGGATCGATGATTGCGGCTAGAGAGGGGGGTGTGAATAACCGCCCCAAATCCTCAAACTCGATGGATGTAACGAGGTTCGGAGGTGATACTCCTACTCCTCGGCGTGTCCGTAAGGTGGACGAGCCCTATCAATCCGTCGGTGGATGAGTCCCCGGAGAACCGGCTAATAAGTACTCCTTGTGGGTGGAGAAATCTCGCCACAATAACTTGCAACAGCAATATGGAAATACAAAGAAGAGCAAGAACAAAATACACAATGAATGTACAAATACTCGTTTGCCTTCTCGTCGACTGAAGTCCCGGATGAAGCACCAACTTCACAGACGAATTCCAACAAGCAACTCAGTCGAAGAAGCTCACCCGAAGCTTCGGAGCTCAGCAAAGCTCAAGAGCACAGCAGTGAAGAAGCAGAAGCTTTGGACCAGAAGAAGAGTGAGAGTATTATCCACACTGTATAAGCCCTCAGCCCTCTTATACCTGCATCCACCTGCGAAGAAGAAGCCGAAGACCGTTGGCTCACAACGGATAGTTCTGGACCGATCAGGCTGAAGCCTGATCGGTCCAGGATACCTCTGATCGGTCCTGGGGATCGATCAGAGCTTCCTCTGATCGGTCCAGGGACCGATCAGCATGCATTCCCTTCCTTTTCTCCTGAACTTTTTGCCTTCTGATCGTTGTTTCCTGATCGGTCTGCAGACCGATCAGATAACACTCAGTAGGCTACTGTTTGGTTACTGATCGGTCACCAGACCGATCCAGATACCCAGTGTATCACTGGATCGATCCACTGATCGATCCAGAGCTTGGTTTTTGCCCAAACCAAGTCCCAAACCTTTCAAACCAACATCCGGTCAACCTTGACCTATTGGTACATCATGCTTAGCATCCGGTCACTCCCTTGACCTGCTAAGACTCCCCACCAAGTGTCCGGTCAATCCCTTTGACCCACTTGGACTTTTCTCTTCGTGCCAAGTATCCGGTCACTCCCTTGACCTACTTGACCTTCACAATACTAGATGTCTGATCACCCTTGATCCATCTGGATTTTCCCTTGCCTGTCTTCACTCACCAGGACTTTCACCTAGCTTCACTCACTAGGGTTTTCACCTGGCTTCACTCACCAGGTTTTCCAATCTGCCCGGCTTCACTCACCAGGACTTTCCAACTGCCTGGCTTCACTCACCAGGATTTTCCCACTGCCTGGCTTCACTCACCAGGACTTTCCCACTGCCTGGCTTCACTCACCAGGACTTTCCCACTGCCTGGCTTCACTCACCAGGACTTTTCGAACTGTCTGGTTTCACTCACCAGGACTTTCCGAACTGCCTGGTTTCACTCACCAGGACTTTTCGAACTTCCTGGCTTCACTCACCAGGACTTTTCCAACTGCCTGGCTTCACTCACCAGGACTTTCCCTTTCACCTAGCTTCACTCACTAGGATTTTCATTCTGCCTAACATCCCAGTTAGGACTTCCCAGTCAAGTATCCGGTCAACCTTGACCTACTTGACTCTTCTTCATTCAACCTGATCAGACCTTGATCAGTATCTCTCCGTATGGACAACTGCACCTGCATTGTCCATGTCTACATGTATTTCTGTATTGTCAAACATCGAAACCATGACCAAGGTTTACTCTTGGTCAACTAGGTCAACCTTGACCTACTGGAAATTGCACCAACAATATACACCTATGCCAAGAGTATAATTAACGTAATACTTCCAACAAATCATAATCGACACGAGTATACACTCAGAACAATCCTATAATAAACAAGATACCTCAGATATTAAACCGAACACATCTGCACATATCACAACTCAGATTAAATCGATAAGATACATCCAATAAAGCACTCAAACATATGTGCACATTTCACAACATAGTTTTTAATTGACAAAAACCTCCAATAAACAATTAGACATGTATGCCTAACCACTCGGGTATAATCTACTAAAAACCCACAATAATCATATGTATAACTGTGTATGACCCAAAAGAAAAAGTCAGAATTCAAGAACATCAAGACACTCTCATTTTTATCCTCAATAATATCAGCCCACATAATATCAGATGAATAAGTCTCTACTCCCCATGAGAGCAAGTTAGCCTTCAAAACATCAAATCATTATTTATCCACATAGTCCAATATCAGAGGAAGCAAATATCAATTTTATCATCCTGTTAACTAACCACAACTAACCAGATTTATTAAAATCTCATAGGCACACTCAACCGTAAACTCTCTAACACCCGATCTATATCTGATCACCAATTATAATCATCAAACCTGTGAATATCATACATGACACTCACTATGTCACCATCAACGACAACCCAAATAATAGATCATCAAAATAGTTATCCACTAATAGATCATCAAAACAAATATCTAGTAATAGATCATCAGACAACCACATAACATTTACTCTCATAAATCATTAGAATCAACACATTACAATATCTGATCTCACAATATCCCTCAACCTCAAATCATTCTCAACAATGATCAAACATGATAACTCCCCAATGACCAATTTTCATCGTATCAGATACCCTAATATCCAAAAGATATGAGTATAAAAACTCTACTGGCTAAGTCGACAGGAATATGTATGTATCATCCATTACCCAGCTAACAATAGCAGAGGCTGGTATGTGCCTCCATCTCCTACTAGTAGTAACAGAAGCTAAAACTACTGATGGTATGATATGAAAAATCTCCAGAGACTATAATCCTTGATCTCTATTAAGGTCAACCATGCTGAATGGCTAACCCATCACATGAAATATGTGCTACAACAACCAGACAGGTACTAAATAAAGAATGCTAATACATGTCATAAACTATTAAATTAAACATCATACATATATGCCGTCTGGAGATGTTCCATCGCTGTCCAGTCCCCAACTTCTGACCTCAAAATTCCGAACATGAAAATCACTGGAAATCCATATAAATCACCGAAAATCCATATAAAAATTTCTAAAAGAGTGAGCACAGCGGAAAAGTAAATGCAACGCTAACACAGAACCTTTTTACTTGGTTCGGAGCCTGTGTTGACTCCTACTCCAAGGCCCGTACTTGTTGAGTACTTTTTTTGGACAATCACTAATAATTCGGAAGAATTTTTACAAAATTGACGCACAAGAATTAATTAGTAAAGTAAAACAATACCGACAAGAAAAGAAACTAAAGGAATGGCGTGTTGTCAGAGATTCGCAGCGTCGCAGGAGCACAAGTGAGCAGATCGTTCGTTCTGAGTTTGTTGTGTTAAGCTCCACCCCTGACCCTTCTTTTATATGATGCTCGGGACGCCCGCAGCCCTTTGGGGCGCACTGGTGTGACATCGCCGACCTAACCAATGAGCTCCACGTGTTGACGCCGCGAACTGGATAAATTTTACCTTCGGGCACCCGGATCCCTTCCGACGGTCGGACCACCTTTCTCTAGAAACTCCTTCTCCTGCAAGACAAGATTAGTCCGAGGCAATGTATATCCTTCAAAATAAAGTGTTAGCACAGTTTATAATTTGAAAAGAGTATAACTTAGATTCCGTCTTTCCGAGACCGGAATCTAGTCACGATCTCAACTTAGATTTCCGAAATGGATCTAAGTTGGATCGACGCCTAAGTTCCCTTCCCGAGAATGCATCCTCACAGTCACTCCCCTTCAGTGACTTACCTTTACTTACCTACCTGACGTCCGGTTAGCCCTTCGACCCGTCTGGACTTCGTACTAGCTATCCGGTCAGTCCGTCGACCTAGCTAGACTTCGTGTCAAATGTCCGGTCAGCCCTTCGACCCATTTGGACTTCGTGCCAGCTATTCGGTCGGCTCGTCGACCTAGCTGGGGTTCGTGCCAAACATCCGGTCAACCCGTCGACCTGTCTTGTAAAATACCGGAAATAGGCGAATATTAATAAGGGAATTTTTCGGAATTTTTGGAAATTTTTCTGGAATTTTTCAGAGTTCGTACGGACGAGTTTACGGGGATAAAAGTGGGCCCCGGAAAAGCCTGTTTTGGGCTACCCATTTAAGTGAGGAATTGTTTATATTTATAATTCCTTTTTCCGTTTCTTTTTCTTTTTATTTCTTTATTTCTTCTCTTCCTCGCCGAAAACTTGCGAGCCCGAGCCCTTTTCTCCCTGACGCCGCCCGCGCCCTCTCCGAGCCCTAACCGCCGGTTGTGGCAGTTTCTCCCTTTATCTTCTCTTCTTCTCGGTGAAGCCGAGCCTTTCCTCCTGGTCACCGAGCATTTCACCTCCTCCATCGTCGACAGCCTCTACCCTAGACAAACTCCAGCGTCGGCCGCCGTCACTTGTGCCCTAGCGCCGGCCCTTCTCCTCTTCCAAGCACCAGCAGCCGACGCTCCTCTCGTTCCTCTCTTGCGCCGAGTGACCGATTCCTCTGAGCCAGCCACCGAGTTTCCCCAGCCGATCCTTCGCTGTGCTTTAGCCATTTTCGACAGCGCCAACTCTTCCTCTGTTTCCCACGCTGTGGAGATTCCGGTGCCACCGCCGCCGACGGCCGAACCTCTCTGCCGACGCCACTGCTCTCTCTGGACCGGAGTAGCCTGTGCCCTAGTTATTTTCCCCTTGCCACGGCTACTGCCGCCGCCGATCAGCAGGCACACTCCAGCTCTGACGCCGTACCCTAGCAGCGATTTTGGAGGTAAGTGTTATACCTAGCTGTGGTTTTGAACTTGATCTTGGTAGAGTGGTGTTGATTTGGGAGTTTTGTGTCCGAAGGTAGGAGATTTGCTAGACTTCAGCCACTCCATCACTGTTCGCTGGGGTTTCTTTCTCCAGATTGTTCCTCACCTCGGATCAGTGGAGAGAAAGAGGTAAATGAATAGGTTGGTTATGGAATTTGTTAATGTTAACAAGAGGTGCAAATTTAGGTGAAATCATTGAATTAAGATGAATTGGGAATTTAGTGGATTAATTGTGTTTAGTTGTAGATCAAGGTTTAAATTGAATATTGTGGTTAGTTGTTTATTTATGGTGGGGTTATCTGGTGATAAGTTGAAGACTGAATTGCCACTAGAATTGATTTAAGTATAGACTTAGATTTAAATGGAATTGATACTCTAGCTTCCTAATCGGATTAGGATTTAGTTTAGCTAATTTTGTTTATAATGAAAATTAGCTAAATCTGAATATCTATTGGATACAGGATTTTGACGCGAGACGAGTATCTCGGAGTCAGATTGGACCTTTCTATTTTCGGAAGCGGGTACTTTTGACTTTTTGTCTTTGATATGCTTAGTAATGAAATTAACATGTTGCATTAATTGTGTTTCTTATCTGTTTCGGTTAATCACTACCCAAATCTTGGTACATGCTTGATTGATTGATTGGTTTTGCATCTCATGTATATTTTACCTGTTTATACATTCTTATAGGGGGTAGTGATATACCATGCTTCACCATATTCAGGACCTAGGTTTTTATACCTTCTGTGTACCTTTGATTCGATATGATTCATTGACCTAGGGTGCACTTTTCTATATATATGGATTAGGTCAGGATGTTTTTGTGGTTATTGTCATGCACCATTTGCATGATTGCATGCTGTGCGATAGTCCGCTCCATTATTGTTGAGCACATCTCCAGTTACATGGATCTGCACACACCACCACTCATGGGTTAGTGGTCGATTCAGGCAGAGTGTGTTGCAGCAGGGACTCTGTTAGGCACCGTTGGCCCGCTCATGGGTAGTACGGCAGGGATTCCTCCCCGTCACTGTGTACCGGGAGATGAGAGCATTGCGCTCCCCCATTTATGATTTGGGGTAGGAGGATAGGTGTACTCCGACAGCATCCCGTCCACTCGGTCACTCATCAGGAGTAGTGACGACAGAGTGTACGGTTGTCACAACCCTACCCACTCGGCCTCACTATTGTGTGAGATGATCGACTGGCGTCAGGGGTGACCAGGACGCATCATTGGCATCATATGCATGATGCATTTATTGCTTGTGTTTGTGTTTGCTGCATTTATATGCTGCATATTGTTTGGATACCTATGTTTGACATGCATACAGGATTTCCCTATCCCTCGGACTGTTTGACCTTATACTCAGGACCTGGTTAGTACAGTATTCTCCTGTTTACTTCAGATGCATTTTTATCTTTCTTATCAGGAGACTGTACGCATGATTAGTGCTAGGTGATATTTCTTTACTTTGCATATCAATTGTACCTGCTGAGTGTTGGACTCACCCCGCCTCCATTGTTGTTATTTTCAGGTTGATGCTGTCCGGAGGGAGTTCCAGTCGCTAGTCCTCACTGCACGTAGTGCTGGTCCCTGCAGACCTCGAGGATATGTTTGGTTTTCTTTGGTTTCTTTTCTGTTCTAGACTGTTTTGAACATGTTGTGTTTTGGATTATTCCGCTTATGGATATTGTATGGATTTTATTATTGCGATGGATTTGGATTTGGATTTTATTCTACTACATGCCTGCCTGGATGGCAGAAGAGGTGAGTTTCGTCGGATTTGAGCTTTACGAGTGTAGTGGAGTAGGGTGGATTTCGAGTCAGAGTATTATTTTACTGTTTAATTATCTTAACTGCGTGGTTGTGACAGCCAGAGACTGAATAAATTATAAATACTGCGTGGTGTTTGTTTTTACTTATTGTTATTATTCCAGCCGCCTGTGGCTGATGTATATGTGATATATAGAAATTTCAGATTATCCGTCGTACAGGGGAGATGCTGCCGAAATTTCTTCGGACAGGGGCTCCTCTGGGGCGTGACATGTCTGGACTTCGCCTGCACACTCGGTCATAGTATTAGATCAACAACAAAACTAACTTAACCTAATTTTTCATTCATCAAAACCCGAGTTAGACCGTTAGTGCTAACCGCACCAACAATCTCCCCCTTTTTGATGGAATGACAACTTGGTTAAGTTAGTGTAAAATGTAAGTTAAAACAAGCATTAACATGTTTTTAAGTTAGTTTTCATTTTCAATTTGTTTTAACTAACTTAACCACCTAACTCTCCCCCTTTGGCATTCATCAAACACAAACATATTATAAATACAGAAAAATTGTGATAAATAGTATGGACTATTGCAAGAAACAAGTCAGATTGTCTCGAGGGAGTTAAGATAATTAAATATTTTGTTTTAAAGAGTATCTATTTACCTTTTCAAAAATAGCAAAGTTATGAAAAATAGCTAATTTTAGAAAAATAACTTAGTAATAGGTTTGCAGATTTTCAACAGATAATTTTTACAACCATAAATTTATAAGCTAATTTTCAAGTTAACTTCAAAAGAGGCCAATTTTCAAACATAAGTGTATATGTTCCAAAATTTTTCAAAATAAACTTGAATTTGAAACATTTTTCAAACATAAATTCTATAAAGATAATTTTACAAAAGTAAAATTTTCAAAAACCAGGTAAAATTCAATATTCAAAATCTAATTTTTCAAAGTTAAGTTTGTGAAATCTAATTTGCAAAACTAAGTTTATGTTTTCTTAAATTAATTTTCAACATTAAGTTTGAAAAATCATAATTTCAAAACTAAGTTTGTAACATTTGATTTTCAAACCAGTTTTTCAAACCAAGTTTATAACATACAATTTTCAAAACCAAGTTTAAAAAATTTAACATAAAACTTAGTTTGAGAAAGGTTAGGTTTCATAAACACATTTCTAAAATATTTTTAGAAGAATATTTTCCAAAACATAATTTCAAAAATATTTTTAATAAAACAATAGATGTGAAAATAATTATTGCTTCCCTGAACTTGACATTATTAAAATAAATCTTTTGACAATATTTCCTATGAATATAAGATTTTTAAAGTAATTTTTTTTTTTAATAAATTGAGGTAGAATTTTCTAAAGAGATTTTAAAGAGAAAATTAAAAAAAAATAACACTTAAGGAGATAAAAAAATAAACATCCCCCTGAATTTGATACTCCTTTAATTTATTACTCTCCTTTAATTTATTAATCCTCCTTATTTTATTACACCCCCTTAATATAATGTTAAGGTTTGGGTGTATTAAATTTCAAAGCCCTAACACATTTTTCTACCTAAATGTTCTAAGGGATTTAATAACACTTATATTATTTACATAATTATCACTGTATCCATAGTATAATTATTTATTTGAGTTTGATTAATCAATAATTAATTTTAGATTCAGATGCTTAACTTCAGTTTAAGGTTAAATAAGATAAGATTTTATTAATTAATAGTTAACTATTATCAATAATTTATTGATTAATTTTTACTTGATTTAATAATTTAATACTTAGTAAAATAATTTAAATTTTGTATTAATTGATTGAGTTGGTCAATGAAAGTGTTAGTTATAATTATTATTATTATTTTTTATTTACTTTCTTTTAAGTAGGATTAATTTAGTTTGAAGTTAGCATGAAGTTAAAGTTATTAAACACAGTTAAGAAAGGTTAATTCAAGTCAATTTTAGTTCTCAAATAAAGTTAAACTTAAACAATTAAGTTCTACTTATTAATTACATAATTAAGTTTCAAGTTTAAGTTAATGGAATTTAAGTTTTCAAGTTAGGTGTCTAAGTTTTAAATGAATTTAAAAGATTTTTTTTATTATTATTATTTTTCAGGGATTTCTAACGGGATTTCTAAAACAATGAATACAAGGATTTTAAAATAATTTTTATAAAATGTTTAATGGCAATTAACATACGATTAAATTCAGTTTTGATTTTAGATTTAAATTAATATTAGTGGTTAATTTAAGTTTAAGTTTAATTTTAAGTTTAAGTTAAATTTTTAAATTTTGAAAGGAATTTTTAAATGATTTTTTTAAAAAAAATAAAATTATTTTTAAAATAATTTATTAAATATTTTTTAAAAAACTTTTTTAGATGATTCTTAAAATAATTTATTAAACAATTTTTTACAACAATTTTTTACAACAATTTTTAAATAATTTTTAAAATAATCTTTAAAAGAGGTTTCCAATAATTTTTAAAGTAATTTTTAAATGATTTTTTTTAAAGAGTTTTAAAAATAATTTTTAAAATAATTATTAAAATGATTTTCAAAAGAGTTTTTCAATAATTTTTAAAATAATTTTTAAAATAATTTTAAATAATTTTTAAAAGAATTTTAAATAATTTTTAAAAGAGTTTTTCAAATGATTTTAAAAATAATTTTTAAAAGAATTTTTAAAATATTTTAAAAAGAGTTTTTAAAATGATTTTAGAAATAATTTTTAAATATTTTTTAAAAGAGTTTTTGAAATGATTTTAAAATAATTTTAAAATAATTTTTAAAAGAATTTTTAAATAATTTTTAAAAGAGTTTTTAAAATGATTTGAGAAATAATTTTTAAAAGAGTTTTTCAAATAATTTTTAAAAGAATTTTTAAATAATTTTTAAAAGAGTTTTTTAAATGATTTTAGAAATAATTTTTAATAGAATTTTTATATAATTTTTAATTTTTAATATAATTTTCAAAAGAGTTTTTAAAATGATTTTAGAAATAATTTTTAAAAGAGTTTTTCAAATGATTTTTCAAATAATTTTTCAATAATTTTTAAAAGAATTTTTTTAATAATTTTTAAAAGAATTTATAAATAATTTTTTTAAAAAAAATTATATAATTTTTAAAAGAATTTTTTAAAAAATTTTAAAAGAATTTTTAAAAAGAATTTTAAAATTAATTTTTAAAAGAATTTTTAAAATAATTTTTAAATAAGTTTTAAAAGAATTATTAAAATAATTTTTTAAAAGAGTTTTTAAAATGATTTTTAAAAATAATTAAATAATTTTTAAAAGAGTTTTTATTTTTAGAAATAATTTTAAAATTATTTTTAAAATTATTTTTAAAAGTTTTTAAAACAATTTTTGAAGAATATTTAAAATGAGTTTTAAAAGTTTTTAAAAATAACGTTTAATAGAATTTTTAAAATGAGTTTTAAAAGTTTTTAAAAGAATTTTTAAAAATGATTTTTAAAAGTTTAAAATAATTTTCAAAAGAATTTTTTTAAAATGAGTTTTAAAAGTTTTAAAATAATTTTTTATAAGAATTTTTAAAATAAGTTTTAAAAGTTTTTTAAATAATATTTAAAAGAATCTTTAAAATGATTTTTAAAAGTTTTAAAAATATTTTTAAAAGAGTTTTTAAAAAGGTTTTTAAATTTTTTTAAAATAATTTTTAAATAAATTTTTAAAAATGATTTTTAAAAATTCTAAAATATTTTTAAAATAATTTTTAAAATGATTTTTAAAAGTTTTTAAAATGATTTTTAAATGAATTTTTAAAATGATTTTAAAAAGTTTTTAAAATAATTTTAAAAAGAATTTTTTTAAATGATTTTTAAAAGTTTTTAAAATAATTTTTGAAGAATTTTTAAAATGTGTTTTAAAAGTTTTTTTTAATAATTTTTAAAAGAATTTTAAAATGAGTTTTATAAGTTTTTAAAAGAATTTTTAAAATGTGTTTTAAAACTTTTTTAAAATAAGTTTTAAAAGTGTTTTAAAATAATTTTTAAAATGATTTTTAAGTTAAAGTAATTTTTAAAATAATTTTTAAGATAAAATAGTTTTTAAGATAATTTTTAATTTAAAATCATTTTTAAAATAATTTTTCAACTATATTAATTTTTAAGATAATTTTTGAGTTAAAATAATTTTTAAGATAATTTTTGAGTTAAAATAATTTTTATGATAATTTTTAAGTTAAAATAATTTTTAAGATAATTTTTAAGTTAAAATAATTTTTAAAATGGTTTTTAAGTTAAAGTAATTTTTAAAATAATTTTTAAGCTTAAATAATTTTTAAAATGATTTTTATGTTAAAATAGTTTTTAAGGTAATTTTTAAGTTAAAATAATTTTTAAGATAGTTTTTAAGTTAAAATAATTTTTAAGTTTATATAGTTTTTAAAGTTAATTTTAAAATAAATTTTTAAAGTTAATTTTAAAATAAATTTTTAAGATTAAAATAAATTTTTAAATTTCAAGATTTAATTTTAATTTTAATTTTAATTCAAAATTTAATTTTGATCCTTAGTTATCTCACCCGATCTAAATCTTCAGTCAGGGAATCCTATAATTTTGTGTGGTGAGTTAGGTTCAATTTTAAGGTTTGGTTTTAACTTGTGTTAGATTCAGATTTAGCTTTGGGTTCAACAGATAGACATTCTCTGGATAAACTTCTGGGCTATGGTAAGTCACTTGGACATCATTAGAGTAACCATGCCTTCAAGGTTTCCAAGTAGTCCTATCCACTGAACTTAATACAAAACCTTGGTCTAATTGGTTAGGATCCATGAAGGGTAACTTCAGTTAGTTCCACTTAGCAAAATGCACCAGGGCGAAGCCATATCTTCCTAGACATGCATAGACTAAGCTTCCCTAACGTACTATCATCCAAAACTTCACCAGTACCATTTTTCAAGTCAAACTTGAACCCTTTCCTACTAATCCTAAGTACCCTGCCGGGTAGATTAGTTTGAGTTACACTTCCGGGTACGTTAGTTTTGGAGGTATCAGCTATTCTGGAGCCTCCTCCTGAATTATTGGCCGTTAATTAATTTTTAGTTCTAGGTTTATGTCTATTTCTTTTATAGTTATAATTTACTTGGTGATAGTCTATGTTTTGGTGAGTTTTAATATATTTAGATTTTGAATTTTTTTGTTTAGGTTTGTATTCTGGTTTTTAATTTGGTTTATTCGAATTTGTATAATATATTTTTTCTTTAGGTATGTAATATTGGTTAAGTTCTACTTACGTGATTAAACACGCTTTCGGAACCCAGGCTTTACTCGTTGGTTTGTGTTGGGTTATTAATGATTTAAAAGTTTTATTTGAGTTTGACTTATATCCAAGTCCGATTTTGTTATAAAATGCTTTTTGATTATTTAAAATTAGATCTAAGTTTTTATATCATGTTGCAAATTTTTCTAGCATTTCTTTTAAATTATTAACTTCTGATTTTAGTGATAGATTCTCCTCCTCAAGTGTTAAATCTTGAGTTGGATTATTATTTACAATTTGTTCCTTGAGGTTTTGATTCTCCTCAAGGAGTAATTTGTTTTCACTTTCTAATTTAACTAATTTACTATATAAGCAAGAAATAATTTTAAAAAACTTTCAATTTAAAGTTAGGTATACCTCTTCGGAACCTTCGAAATCGAGTACGGATTCGTGGCTCGATTCGGGTTCGGACCCGTCTTCCGATTCGTCTTCCGACTCAACTTCGTAGGCCATTAGCTCAAGATGGCTCTGGTGCTTCTAATTTTCGGCCTCCGATTCATCCAAGGAGGAGTCGTCCCACGTCACTTTGAGGGCCTTCTTTTTGGTCGGCTTCGATTTGTCGATCTTCAATCTCGGACACTCGTTCTTGTAGTGCTCTTTCTTGTTGCATCCGTAGCATGTCACTGTAGGACCATTGGACCGGCTAGGAGGGGGTTGTTGGATAGTCCTGTAGAATAAAAACAAAAACAACTTTCCTCGAACTCTTTAAGCTAACACTTGCATAAATAGATTAAGCAGTAAATTAAAAAGCATAAAATAAGAGGCACGAGTGTTTACTTGGTTACAACCGATGTGGTTATTAATCTAAGGAAGATTAAGCTCAATATCAATCTCCTTCAGGCGAAGAAGCCTCTTACAGCGTTGACGTACAAAAAGAAAGAAGCTCAACTAAAACTCTAAAGCTCACAAGCGTTGGATTTACAGTTCTGAGTTCGTTCAAAAGTTTCTGGACCAAGGCTATATTTATAGCCTTGGTCGGGGCGCCCCGAAGGGGTTCCGGGCGCCCTGGGAGGATAAACTTTATCCCCCAATGATCAGATCGAGTCAAATCTCGATCCTGGTCAAAAGTCTAGTCCGGGCGCCCGGAAGGGTTCTGGGCGCCCCGGAGGGCTCTGGGCGCCCTGGATCCCAAAGTCAACATATGTTGACTTTTTCGTCCGGGACCTCTTCTCTGGTTCAGTGCTGCCTCGGTCCGGTTCTTCTCCTCCGGATCCGCTCGCTTAGGTGATCTCTGCCATCCGGAAAAGGGCTCACCCGAACCCAAGTTCCGGTCTTCTCGAGCAGCCTTCCGCTCCTGCTTCTCGTCCCTCAGAATCGCTGCGTGTTTCCTTCTCGTCCACCAACGTACTCATCCGCAGTCTTCGTCCCTCGGTCACACCCCGTGCCGACCTTCTCGCTAGCTACGTCTCTTGCTCCCCGAGCAATCTTCCGCTCAGGCTTTCGTCCCTCAGAACTACCGCACGCTTCCTTCTCGTCCACCGGGGTACTCTTCCGCAGCACCTTGTCCCTCGGATGCACCGCGTGTCGTCCTTCTCGTTAGCTGCGCCTTCCACTTGAGTACTTGTGCTCCAAAGCTCCTGCACACTTAGACACAAGGTTAGAAACACACAGGACCTAACTTAACTTGTTGTTCACACCAAAACAACTTTGGGGTTCCAACAATCTCCCCCTTTTTGGTATGAGCAACCCAAGTTAAACTAGGTTAAGAATAGACATAAAATAAATTTAATTAAATTTACAATTAAGTGCAAAAAATAAAACAAGTTAAATTTTGGTGTCTACCTTGTCTACCTCCCCATAGACTTATACTTTCCTTCTCCCCCTTTGATCACATAAAAAAATTGGGGTTTGTAAAAAATCTAAGGGTTAAAAACTTAGAAAAAATTACGAAAGTCTATTTCAATGATTTTCAGGAAAAATATTTCCAAGTCAAGGAAAAGTTTCTAAAAAATAACTTTTGAAAAATTTCTTAGTTTTCGCCATCAAGAAAAAATCTTTCTAAGCCCAAAACTTTATGCAAGAAAATTAAAAAAAAAATTGATAACATTAAAAAGAATTTTCTATGCATTTATTTATTTATTTTATTCTAATGCTTTTATCAGAAAATTTTAAATTTCCATTTTAATTTGTCATAATTTCTAATTTTAAAGCAAGAAAATTTGAACATGTAGAAATTTGTACAAATTGTAACGTGTCATTTTCTATTGTATTTTGAATTCCTAATTCGCAAAAATGTTTTGATAGTATAAATTCTAACTTAATAAAATTTTTCAAAAATATAATTTGTAAAAATTCTTTCGGCAATGTGCAAAATTCGTTTGAAAGAATATTCTGTAATTTGCACGAATTTTTTAACAAAAATTCTAATTTGCAGGAATCTATTAATAATAGATTTCTTAATCCGAAACACTTTTTTGATGACTCAATTTCTAAAATTTGTAATTCAAAAAAATATTCGAAGAAAGTTTTCGATAATATTTTTAATTTGCATAATTCTTTCGAAAAATTACTTCGTGATTCACAAGAGTTTTTTGACAACAAAAATTCTGATTTGCAAAAATCTTTTGATGATTCTTTTGACAGTAGATTTCTTAATTCGAAATTTTTTTTCGACGATTCAATTTCTGATTCGCAAAAATCTTCAGGCGATTTTTCGATTGATTGAACTAATTGTTCAGAAGGTGGAGGTCATACCTGACTTACCTTTTCAGCCGTTGGTTCTTCCCCTGTTGAGTTGTTTTCTTCTGACGTTACTCCCCCTTCATCGATGCTCTCGATGTTTATTGAGGAAGAGCTGATTGTGTCTTCTGGTAGATGCTAGGTGGTGAGAGATGTTTCGGCAATTTCCTTGATCTCTGACTCTTCTGTCGGTGACTCGATGTCCATTGAGGAGTTGGATTCGATTGTAGGTGGTTCTTCGTAAAGCTTCAAGAACCTTTCCCAAAGCTCTTTTGCACTTTTGTATGTTCCGACTCCATCGAGATCCTTAGCTGGTAACACGCTCAAAAGACTGGATTCAGCCTTACCGTTTGCCATGAATTTGTCGCGCTGCTCGTCAGTCCATTGATGCTCCTTTAGTTCTTCTCCTTCTTTGCTTTTGGGCATTACAAAACCATACTTCATTATTAATAACATATTGAAATCAGTTTTAAAGTAAACCTCCATTCGTCGCTTCCAGAATGCGAACTCCCCCTCGAATGTTGGTGGATAGATGTTAGCTCCGGCCATCTCGTTGCTTCGATCGGCAGTTAGTCCTCCTGAAGCGCCTCGGCTCTGATACCACTTGTAGGACCGTTGGACCGGCTAGGAGGGGGTTGTTGGATAGTCCTGTAGAATAAAAACAAAAACAACCTTCTTCGAACTCTTTAAGCTAACACTTGCATAAATAGATTAAGCAGTAAATTAAAAGGCATAAAATAAGAGGCACGAGTATTTACTTGGTTACAACCGATGTAGTTGTTAATCCAAGGAAGATTAAGCCCAATATCAATCTCCTTCAGGCGAAGAAGCCTCTTACAGCGTTGATGTACAAAAAGAAAGAAGCTCAACTAAAACTCTAAAGCTCACAAGCGTTGGATTTACAATTCTGAGTTCGTTCAAAAGCTTCTGGACCAAGGCTATATTTATAGCCTTGGTCGGGGCGCCCCAAAGGGGTTCCGAGCGCCCTGGGGGGGATAAACTTTATCCCCCAACGATCAGATCGAGTCAAATCTTGATCCTGGTCAAAAGTCTGGTCCGGGCGCCCGGAAGGGTTCCGGGCGCCCCAGAGCCCAAAGTCAACAGATGTTGACTTTTTCGTCCGGGACCTCTTCTCTGGTTCAGTCCCGCCTCGGTCCGGTTCTTCTCCTCCGGATCCACTCGCTTGGGTGATCTCTACCATCCGGAAAAGGGCTCACCCGAACCCAAGTTCCGGTCTTCTCGAGCAGTCTTCCGCTCCGACTTCTCATCCCTCGAAATTGCTGCGTGTTTCCTTCTCGGCCACCAGCATACTCATCCACAGTTTTCGTCCCTCGGTCGCACCCCGTGCCGACCTTCTTGCTAGCTACGCCTCTTGCTCCCCGAGCAATCTTCCGCTCCGGATTTCGTCCCTCGGAACCACCGCACGCTTCCTTCTCGTCCACCGGGGTACTCTTCCACAGCACCTCGTCCTTCGGACGCACCGCGTGCCGTCCTTCTCGCTAGCTGCGTCTTCCGCTCGAGTACTTGTCCTCCTAAGCTCCTGCACACTTAGACACAAGGTTAGAAACACACAGGACCTAACTTAACTTGTTGTTCACACCAAAATAACTTTGGGGTTCCAACAGTCACGTTCCTCGGTTCGGTTAGAGAACTGATATTTTGTAGATCCTTCTTACTGAAGCTTCTCTTCCTCCTGGTGAACATCTTCCTTACCAGGTTCACCAGGTGCTCTTTATCTTCAAAGTTCTGGTCAGAGTCTTCTTCAGGTTCAGGCTTGTTCTTCTTTTCTTTGGAGGAACCTGCAAATAAGGCAACACCTTTCTCGGCTCCAGCGTTAGTCTGCTCATGTAACTCTAATTCACAAAATAACTCATCTAATTTAAGTTTAGATAAATTCCTAGAAATTTTGTAGGCATCCACAATAGATGCCCACAATTTGTTGCATGGAAACGCGTTTAATGCATACCTGATTAGATCTCTGTTTTCCATCTGGTGGCCTATCGCGTGGAGCCCGTTGAGGATATCCTTGATCCTCGCGTGCAGCTGACTCACCGTTTCTCCTTCCTACATTTTAATATTAAATATTTTATTTAACAACAAATCCCTTTTTGTTACCTTAGCGTCGCTAGTTCCTTCGTGCAGCTCGATCAATTTATCCCATAGCTCTTTCGCGTTCTGATGCGGTCCGACCCGGTTCAGCTCTTCCCTTGTCAGTCCACATTGTAATGTGTTGATCACCTTGTTCTCCGTTGATCGCCTTGTCAGTCCACATTGACGTCCATTGTTCAAGATCCAGTAGATTCCAGGAGCTATCAACTGGTGCTCGATAGGCTTTTGTGACGCTCAACCATTGATCGAAGTCTGTCTTTAGATAGACTTTCATCCTTTTCTTCCAGTACGAAAAATCATCCCCGTTGAATAGGGGAGGACGCACTGTACTGAAACCTTCGATCTGAGACATCTTGCACACAAGAGAGTAGCTAGACAAACAAAGTCTCAAGACTTGGTCTTGGATTTCGTAGTGCGGGAAGAAATAGAAATAATAAAGAAAACTAAATTGGTGTTGCACCAATTTAGATTAACTGTAACAAGAAAAAATATTTCCAAAAAGGTAATAATACCAGTTTGGAATTATGTGAAAAACTAAAAAGCAAAAAAAATAAAAAAAAATGAATGAAAGAGAGAAAAAAATTGTCACCCCCTTGTCTGACTGGTGGTTGCACTAAATCAGAGTGGTACCTGCTCTGATACCACTTGTTGGATTGTGAGGAATTTTGATAGAGGGGGGGTGAATATCGATTTAAAAAAAATTCTATAAGAGTGAGCACAGTGGAAAAGTAAATGCAACGCTAACACAGAACCTTTTTACTTGGTTCGGAGCCTGTGTCGACTCCTACTCCAAGGCTCGTACTCGTTGAGTACTTTCATTGGGCAATCACTAATAATTCGGAAGAATGTTTACAAAATTGATGCATAGGAATTAATTAGTAAAGTAAAACAATACCGACAAGAAAAGAAACTTAAGGAATGGCGTGTTGTCGGAGATTCGCAGCGTCGCAGAAGCACAAGTGAGCAGATCATTCGTTCTGAGTTTGTTGTGTTAAGCTCCACCCCTGACCCTTCTTTTATATGATGCTCGGGGTGCCCGTAGCCCTTCGAGGCGCCCTGATGTGACGTCGCCGACCCAACCAATGAGCTCCATGTGTCGACGCCGCAAACTGGATAAATTTTGCCTCCGGGCGCCCGGACCACCTTTCTCCAGAAACTCCTCCTGCAAGACAAGGTTAGTCCGAGGCAATGTATATCCTTCAAAATAAAGTGTTAGCACAGTTTATAATTTGAAAAGAGTATAACTTAGATTCCATCTTTTCGAGACTGGAATCTAGTCACGATCTCAACTTAGATTTTCGAAATGGATCTAAGTTGGATCGACGCCTAAGTTCCCTTCCTAGGAACGCACCCTCACAGTCACTCCCCTCCAGTGACTTACCTTTACTTACCTGCCAGACGTCCAGTCAGCCCTTCGACCCATCTGGACTTCGTGCCAGCTATCCGGTCAGCCCTTTGACCCATCTGGACTTCGTGCCAGCTATCCGGTCAGCCCGTCGACCTAGCTGGACTTCGTGCCAAATGTCCGGTCAGCCCTTCGACCCATTTGGACTTCGTGCCAGCTATCCGATCGGCCCGTCGACCTAGCTGGACTTCGTGCCAGATATCCGGTCAGCCCGTCGACCTGTCTGGACTTCGCCTGCACACTCGATCAGAGTGTTAGATCAACAACAAAACTAACTTAACCTAATTTGTCATTCATCAAAATCCGAGTTAGACCATTAGTGCTAACCGCACCAACAGTAAGAAGATAGAAGCTGATGCAAAGGCAACCCAGACCCTATAGCACGACTTAACCAAAGAAGAATTGAACCTGGTTGGCTACCAGGATTCATAAACTCTAGTACTTAGCCTAGAGGTCTAGAGTTCGAATCCTGGGGAAGGCAAAAATCCACTGGCCAGGGGTGGGAACACCTAGTGAGTAACGGCACAGCCGAGGGTCGTCGGTCGACGACATAAGGGGTCGCCAGTTGGGCCGCCCAAGGGACCGCCAAATGGGCCGCCAGTTGGGCCGCCCAAGGGGTCGAGGGGCCGAGTCGTTACAGAGAGGATCCCCTTTCAAATCATGAAGAGAGCTTTATATAGAAGAGGGGTTTGGGCACTACACGGCCTCGAGATATGGCCGTGTGAAGCTCACACAGCCTGCCCTACTCCCCTCTCTGCCAGGGTGACACGGTCGTGTGATGCTCACACGGTCGTGGCATGCTCTGCCACTGCCCTTTTGCACGGCCGTGTAGATTTATACGGCCTACATTGCCTCCTGTTCTAGTACTCCTGCACGGTCATGTCTGGGACACAGCCTGCACTGCCTCCTGCTCTGGTACGCCTGCACGGTCATGTAGATCTACACGGCCTGCACTGCCTCCAGCTCTGTCAAGGTTACACGATCGTGTGGATTCACACGGCCATGTCATTCTTCTCCTCTGGAAACATTACATGGCCATGTGGCTCACACGGACATGGGTCATGTAGCTCACATGGTCGTGTGGATCTCACACCCCCTTGCATGGCCCTTGCACACCCCTTGTCTTGGCCCTTGCACACCCCTTGTCATGGACGTTGTCATAGCTCTAAATGGCAATGTTTCAGTTCAGCGTCTTTTACACCATCAATATTGGGTTTTTCTAGTTGAAGTCTTCATCAAAGTTGTAGAACTTGAAGTTATCTACAAATTGGTATAAAGAACAGCCCAAAACTCTAACCGAGCACAAAGTTATGGTCATTTTACTTTTAGTCTGCAGTGTTGGAAATCTCACACGGCCTGCACACGGCCATGTGATGTTCACACGGCCTCAACACGCTTCCCACCCCCCCCCCCCCGGCCTTGACACGCCCGTGTGGGTGCCACACGGCCAAAACATGAAGAAAACTTAGTTTTGCATACCTGTGTCACTCTGGAAGCTCTCGACTTCATTTAAACTCCGTTTTTGCTCCAAATCATGTCCTATCAATCAAAACAAGCAAAGAGTAGATCTCCGAACAAAATATAATGGAAGTATGACATTATAATAAAATAGGGTGAAATAAACATAGAGTATGCGCATGAAGTACAAGTAGATGTGCGTCAAAGTATGTATAAAAGTGTATATAATCTACGCACATCAGGGGTCTGAGAGCCCAACGCACCCACAATATCCTGAGTCTGTCCCTGACCGATAGGCTCAAACCCAGTAGGGATCTATGGCGAGTCTGTTGCCAGAGATTTTAAAGTCCTCTTACGTGGTCGTCCAGCACCACGTCTCGCAACTACTCGAGTAGATCTCTTCATTTCTGTTAAGTTATAACACAAATATCACTACAAGTATAAAAATTATAAAATTACTTTTATACCTATTTGTCGTCTGGAGATGCTCCGTCGTTGTCCAATCCCCATATTACCTCAAAATTCCGGACGAGAAAATCGACAGAAACCGTACAAATCTGAAAATAAATACCCAAGTTAACTAGCAAACTTGGGCTAACCCTATAATCCAGAACACCAAAAGCAGGTATTCGTAACCCGCTCTGATACCAAATAAATTGGTATCAGATACTCTCAAAAATCCGTAACACAAAAAAATAAACAAGTATCGCTAACCTGGCTCTGATGCCAAATAAATTATCACACCCTGGAGGAGTCCTTACCAGAAGAATTTCGGCAGCATCTCCCCTGTACGGGTGACAATCTGAAACTTACTACAACATCTAAATATCTTGGCCAGCACGGTCGGAACAATATATATAAATATAAGCAATCACCACGCAGTTTAATAGTAAAACTAAACAAATGCAACGATAAGGAAAACCAAGTCAAAAATCCTAATCAACTACACCCATAAAGCTCAAAACTGATATCCTACTTCACTACACCCATAAAACACAAATCACAACAATCTCACCTCTTCTGCCATTCAGGCAGGCATGTAGTAAAAACACATCCAAATAAAACTCATCGACAATAAAGATAACACAATATCCAAGTGTCAAAACTAGAACAAGTCTAAAAAATACAATAAGAAAACCCAAAAGATAAAACACATCCTCGCGACCTGCAGGGGACTAGCGACTGGAACTCCTCCGGACAGCCTCAACCTGAAAATAGTAAATATCCATGGGGTGAGTAAACTCCTCAACGGGTAATATTGACATGCATAGTAAGAAAATAACAACTAGCACTAATCATGCGTACAGTCTCCTGATATAAGAATGATAAATACAACTAAAATAAACAGGAGAAAATTGTACTAACCAGGACCTGGTGTATGGATAATCAATCGAGAAGTATAGGAATCCTGTATACATGTCAAACAAATGCATCCATCCAATATGCAGCATACAAGTGCAGCAAACACAAGCAATAAATGCATCAATGCGTATGATGCCAATGACATGTCCTGGTCACCCCTACTCTCCAGTCAGCCGTCTCACACACGATGGTGAGACCGAGTGGGCAGGATTGTGACAACCGTGCACTCTGCCATCACTGCTCCTGATGAGTGACCGAGTGGACAGGATGCTGTCGGAGTATACGTATCCTCTTACCCCAAATCATAAGTGGGGGAGCTCAATGCTCTCATCTCCCTGAGCAAGTCCAGAGGAGGGATCCCTTTCGGCTACCACGTTACGTCACACTACCTATGAGCGGACCAACGGAGCCAAACAGAGTAAACTGTTTGCTGGCTACCACGCTGTGTCTCCAGACCAGCGGAGCCTAACAGAGCATAGCTATCTGTTGGCTACCATGCTAAGTCACCGGACCAGCAGAGCCTAACAGCAGAACTGCCACACACCTGCCTGATATACCACTAACCCATGAGTGGTGGTGTGTGCAGATCTATGTAACTAGCGATGTGCTCCATAATAATGGAGCCGACTATCGCACAGTATATAATCATACGAGATGGTGCATGACACTAAGCATGGAAATATCCTGGTCCTGACAATATCTACCTCCATAAAATATGTACCAAAAATATACATAGATCAAATTAGAAAATTTAGGTACATAGGTCAGATATGGTATCAAATAAGTCCGATATATCCTATAGCATGGTATGTCATTACCTTTGTGATCATAAGTAATCTGAAGGTGTAAACATGAATGCAAACAGGAAACAATCAAAGTATGCACAGGTAATGGATAATGACATACCGATGCAGATATAAAAACATAATCATTACTATTTGTTAAAAATCTACTATGCACATCAAATGACAAATCTAAAAGATAAGTCAAGGTACCCGCCTCCAATAAGAGGATTGTATCCGAGATAGACCTCACGTCGAGACGTCGTCTCGAATCAAAGGATGATGATGTCCTAATTATTTAGGTTGATGATGTCCCCTTGAGGAGCTCATAAGGATTATCATATAAACCCTGTAGGTGGGCTTAGTCCGACATGATAATAAAGTTGAGTGGTACTACTCTTGGAATCAGATGTTAATTAATTGGGTTGTCAGTAACTCAATTAATTAACAGACATACGATATCTTAAACACGGGGAGATTAACGCACTCATAATAAGAAGAAGGCCATATTGTAATATGGGATTGGTGTGGTAGTTCAATAATAACCCTTTAGTGGTATGAGTTATTATTGATGGACTTGAGTTAAGTGTTCGGGGCGAACACGGGAAATCGAAGCCCATCAGGAGACCTAAACCAATTCCTCCTCTAGGTCTTTGTTGTAGCCTCTATATAAAGCCTCGCATCCACCCATCCATAACCGGGTTTGGTTTAACTTGGTTTGGTTTAACTTAACTTAGTTTAGTTTAACTTAACTTTGTTTGGTTTAACTTAACTTGGTTTGGTCTAACTTAACTTGGTTTGGTTTAACATAGTTTGTCTAGATTTTTTTTCTAAACAAAATTTTGTTAATTTTTCTTTCCTTGTAACCGACGGCAAGTCTATAAAAAGGAGTAGGATGTGGCCCCTAAAACCTACCTTTCTATTATTCCATAACTCCCTTCTCTCCTTGTGGTTGTCGCCCCCTCTCCTCCTCCTAGGGCCGGCGGCATAACCCCCTCTCCTCCTCCTTGTGGCCGACGCCCTTTCCCTCTCCTAGCTTAGGGTCGGCACCCCTTTCCCCCTCCTCCTCCTTGCTTAGGGTCAGCGCCCTTATCCCCTCCTCCTCCTTGGTGGCTGACACCACTTCTTCATCTTGGTGGCCAGTGGCTTGAAGAAAGGGAAGAAGATGAAGAAAAGCAAGAAGAGGAAGAAGAGGAAGAAGAGGAAGAAGAAGAGAAGGAAGAAAATTAGAAGGTGCCCCATCCTAGAGACTCCTTTTGTGGCCGGTGTTTTGGAAGAGAAGAAAAGAAGGGTGGTGTCGTCTTGGTAGATCGTCGCCCACATGGCGCCCAAGAAGAGGAGAGGAATACGGAAGAAGATCAAGAGGTCTTTAGCTACGAAGAAATGTACAACTAGTTCTTTAATTCCGCTGCATAGCTAGTTTTGTTCTCTTCGTATCGATTTGGATATCGATTTTGGATATCGATTTTGAATACCAACACAAGAGGCCAGCGATCTTGTACTTCAATCAATGTGTGCTTTGATCATTCAAGAACTTGCATGATTGATCAAACACATGTCTGATCGAACGTGCGGGTTGCTAGGAATAGTTCTGTACTTGTACAATTTTTGTACGAGAAATTTAAACAGAACAAAATTCCTGCGCCCTTCAGTGTTGTTGCATCATACGAAGTAGGGAATGTCAGAAAACATTGTAGAGAATGGGCAGTGATGTCGTGTGACACTCACCTATAAATGGGCATTTATGATGGACATGACAAGTGACACATTTTTTGAAAACAAAATACCTTTTCGTAGGTCCTTAGTACTCCCTCCTTTCTAAATAGTCAGTTATCAGCAAGCGATTCTTGAAAAAATCACCAAGTGTCTCCGGTATGAGTGAGAATACGAATTGACGGACGACCCTAGTGAGAAGGTAAATGCGCGAAAAATATAACTTGAGTCTAGTCAATCGTTTACATCTCCTTCGACTAGACTTGAAGGTGAGGCTAGTGATACGGATTATAGAGAGCGGATCTCGAAGTTGACGTGGTGGTCAAAGTCAAGGTAAGGTGAGGGTCAAAGTCAAAATTGGGGGCTTCCCATATGATTTTATCGATCACCCCGTGTTAAAACTCTAGGTTCCTACCCAAGTGGTTACAAAGTAGGATGCTCGAATAAAGCCGATTGGTCGTAAATCCGGTCAGATATAAGGACTCTAGTATTTTACTCTGGAAGTTAGGAAATATTGTACCCGATTAGTCAAGTAGCCGACCAAGTGCAAGGGAGCCTGGCCAAGTGAAAACCTAACCGAGCTCTAAGCGCTTAGGCCTTCTGAAGACCCCTTAGTATAAGATCAATTGGATAAAGGTCGGTCGAACATAGGACTTTCCGTGTATGCCCCGGCTGGGTAAAGATCAAGTGGCCTTAAAGACACTTATAAAACTCTTAGTATAGGTGTAACGCCCCGCCTTCTACTGGCTAAGCTGTAAGGCCGGGGGTTACATTAAGCTGTTGCTAAACAATTCTTAATGTGCGGAAAACTGAACAAATTTAAGAATATTGCTAACTAATACAATTTCTTGGTTCTGCCTGTGCTAAGGGGTGCATTCTAACATATACATGGCGTATCCTACATCCCCTAAGGTCAAGGAGCTGAGTTACAAGGTTTCCTGGTCGAAACCCAGCTTCCCAATCGATTCAGATTGAACTCAATCAATTGACGGCTACTGGATCGATCTGTGGATCGATTCAGTTTGCTACTGTATACGGAAACTTCGTTCGGATTGATCGGCTGATCGATCCAGATTGGTTGATCGATCCACTGATCGATTCAGCGTGCTACTGTGCACGGAAGAATTTATGGATCGATCGGCTGATCGATTCAACTTAGTCAATCGATCCAGTGATCATCCCAGAGCTCTCTGTTCGCTACAGAACGCTATTGGATCGATCGACTGATCGATCCAGGAGTTTACTGTTCATGGAACAAGTTGCCCAATCGATCCGCTGATCGATTGAGGAGCCTCCAATCGATCGGCTGATCGATCGGAGTTTCTGATTTCGTATCAGGAGTCTGATTTCAGCACTGTTTCGTGCTCAAATCACATATATCAGTTCTAAATGGCTGGGAAAACTGTTGGGGATCGGACGGCCGGCTTGAAGGGGGGTTGGATAGACGGCGCCCCCAAATACTCGCTTTCTACACTATTGTTAGTATGCGCAGCGGAAATCTAATACTAACTACAAATATGAATACAAAGAAAGCTTAAGACAAGAATAAGAAAGAAATGCAAACCAAGCTACACGATCGTTTAACGTGGTTCGGAGATTAGGGCTCCTACTCCACGGCTGTCCGTAAGGTGGACGATCCCGATCCTTCGGTGGATTACTCCCCGGCAAACTCCGGCTAGCTCACGTAGCTCCTTGTGGGTGGAGAAACATCACCACAACCCTCACAAGAACTCTTTTGACGCTAGGGCACAAGTAGACTACTAATAGAGATTAACCACCTCTATTTCGTCAACTCAAACCAAGCTCCCAAGCTTTGGTTTTATAGGCCACGGGTTGGAAAACCCCGCCAACCAGTCGACTGCTAAAACATGCAGTCGACTGCCCTTTGTGGAAATTCGACCGTTACATCCCAACAGCTCGATTCCACACATTCTGTTCGCTGCCAGTCGACTGCCCCAGTCGACTGCACCAGTCGACTGCTAAAACCTGCAGTCGACTGCTACATTACTGCTACAGTAGCGTTACAGTACTGCTACAGTAACGCTACAGTACTGCTACAGTAAAACCCTAAAAACTAGGATTTTACTCCGAGTACAATCTCTCGTGCACTCGTACCCTCACCCTTATGACTCACTTGATGCTTCCTTTGCAGCTTTGACCTTTTACCTTCAAGACTACTTCCTTTGGCTCTCGTCCCTCGGATGCATTCAAGCCCGCGGCTCGTCCCCCATGCCATCCTTCGCATATGCCTCGAAGTCGCTTCCCTCGGCCCTTGTCCTCGCTGCCTTGTCCACGGTCCCTCGGATGCTCCATCCTTCACCGGACCCGAAGCCATCAACCTGGGTCACATGTGTATCCTGCAAACCTGCACAACTCAAATACACATATCAAATACAAGGGTGAACCTAACTTAAACCCTTTGCCCAAACACCAAAACACATGGTCCCGCGGACCATTGGGATTGCTCCAACAATCTCCCCCTTTTTGGTGTTTGGAAATACGTTTAAGTTAGGGAAAACATATAGCAAATAAACATGCTAAAACAAATGGACTTACGTTGCCAAGGCTACACACTTGGACTTACACCGCCGAATTGGGCATACGTTGCCAAGGTTACACACTTGGCAACCGCCGAATGGTCTTACGATGCCAAGGCTACACACTTGGACTTACAACGTCGAATGGTCTTACGATGCCAAGGCTACACACTTGGACTTACAACGCCGAATGGTCTTACGATGCCAAGGCTACACACTTGGACTTACAACGCCGAATGGACTTACGTTGCCAATGTTACACACTTGACAACCGCCTTAACAATGCATCATGCATTTGAACCTATCCCAAGGCTCTCCCTACACCTATGCTCCCCATGAGCTAGGATTTTTACAACGGGCTTTTTAAGAACCTATCCCAAGGCTCCCCCTACCAAAGGCACTTTCAGGTTTTCCCAACTAAACCTTACTTCTCCCCCTTTGCCTAACATCCAAAAGGTCCTCCAACAATATCCCAATTGTTGAAAACTTGTCATTCCAATTGACCCTAAACTCGTGTGTTTATCCCCCATGGATTTCATACACTTGTATGAGTTGACTTGGTCAAAATCCAGTGATGAAAACAATTTCAGACTGGTATCAGTCGACTGCAAGAAGTGCCAGTCGACTGGTCGCTACTGGTTGAGCAAACAGAATGCTTCTGTTTCCAGCCAGTCGACTGCATGTTTTAGCAGTCGACTGGTGCAGTCGACTGGCACAGTTTTTCAGCCTTTTTCAGCATTTCTGACCCAATTTCATAAATGCACCAATAATTCCACAGACCTCCAAAATCCCCAAATTTTGTGGAGAGATCTGTTTTACCCATGTCTACTTGGGAAAAATACATTCAAAAATGTATTTATCACCAATCCCAAGATTGACACAAAACTCAAAACTAGCTAAAAAGTTCAATTGAACCTTGACCTAAAGTCCTAGTTTTTGCTTCCTCTTGATGTATTTGTCCATATTAACCCACAATGCATCCCTAGCATTGGTTTATATGGCATTTATACATCCAAAACCAATTTTCATGCTATATGACCCCAATTGTCATATTTCTTGCATGAAACATAAACTAATTGTGCCAAAACCCTAGGTTTGAGACTCAAGTCCGTCTCCAAATCACTTGGCACATTCCATGGCTTGTCTAGACTCCCAAGTAAGACCCACCTGAGATCCATTGGCCATGGGTCCCAAATTGTCTCTTAGAGCTCCCCCTAGAGCTCTTAACCTTAGTCACCTCCCTAGGTGACTCATCCACAATGGCTAGGCCACATCGGTCCACCCCCGGTGAAACTTGGCCTACAAACCTAACTTTCTTAACCTTGGACACTTTGTCCTTGGTTAATTTCTCCTTACCATTAAATGGTTTTCCCTTGCCATTTATTGGCTTCTCCTTGCTATAGTCATATGCAACCCTAGCATAAGACTTTCCCTTAGCTTTGGAGGACTCTCTCTTGCCATGATCATGTGCCACCCTAGCACATGGTCTCCTTTTGACCTTGGAGGGACTAGATTGGTATCCCAAACCCGATCTATCATTATTGGGTCTTTGACTACCCAACACCATATTTAATCCTTTAGATCCAATAGTGAATCTCTTAAGGAATTTCTCCAAATTATCAAGCTTTAACTTCAAAGCTTGATTCTCCCTCTCTAGGTTCCTAACCCTAGAGTCAACATGTCCACCATGGACATTCCTAGACCTACCCTTTCTAGGCATGTGTCTCCCCTTCTTGGGATTAATGCCTTGGGTCTCCTTAGGTCTATCATTTCTAAATTTATCATGCATAGATTTCCTAGGGTTATGATCCACATTTACCCTACTCCTATCATGATATCTAAATCCAAAATTTTTCATTGCTACATAATGATAATCATTATTTCTCCTAGCATGCATGGGAAGATAAGAATTTGAATTTGAATTACACTTCAAATTAGGGTATACCTCCCTTACCCTTGAAGCTCCCCCTTGACTTGAGCTCCTCTTCTTCTTCTCCCACTTCTTTAGATGCTCCAACTTCTTGAACTCTCCCTTCCTTGAGCATCTTGTGTGGTAGTGTCCAAGTTCTCCACACGTGAAGCATCTAATGTGCTTCTTCTCCTTCTTCTTCCTACAACTCAAATTAGATTCTAAAGGAATTGAATTGAGTTTAGGAGATACCTTCTTCTTACTCATTGGACACCTACTCATGTAGTGTCCCTTCTCATTGCAACCAAAGCAAATGATATGGTCCTTTGACTTTGCTTCGGTGGAGGTGCTTACTAGGTTGACCTCCAAGATCTCTTCTTCCTCCGTCTTGGATTCTTCTTCAACCCTTGAGGATGTTGACGATGCTTCTTCATCCTCCTTCTCCTCCTTGGAAGTTGAGCATGACTCAACTTCCGTTTGCTCCTCTTCAACTTGAGCAACTAGACCCATCTCAATGGGTTCTTCGTCCTCTTGGTCCTTCTTCTCCTCTTGGACCACTTCATCACTTTCTTCGGATTTTTCTTCTTCTTCTTGTGTAGGCAAAAATTCCTCCCATGGAAATTTCTTCACTTTACTCCACAATTCATGGCCGTTCTCATATTTACCTACACCACTTATCACATTAGGAGGCAATAAATCAATTAAAATTGCTATTACCTTTGAGTTTGCCTCCGATCGTGAGGTTTGCTCCTCCATCCAATGCCGTGTTCGGAGCTTCTTCCCTTACTTGTCTTTAGGGACTTCAAATGGCTCTTCCACCACCATCATTGTGTCCCAATCCGTCTCGAAGAAGTTCTTCATCTTCACCATCCAAAAGGTGATATCCCATAAGCTTCCTCCTTCGAACTTTGGCGGATCTATCAAGCCGGTCATCTTTGCTTCCTCGGCGGTTAGTCCGACGGAAAGCGGCCTTGCTCTGATACCACTTGTTGGGGATCGGACGGCCGACTTGAAGGGGGGTTGGATAGACGGCGCCCCCAAATACTCGCTTTCTACACTATTGTTAGTATGCGCAGCGGAAATCTAATACTAACTACAAATATGAATACAAAGAAAGCTTAAGACAAGAATAAGAAAGAAATGCAAACCAAGCTACACGATCGTTTAACGTGGTTCGGAGATTAGGGCTCCTACTCCACGGCTGTCCGTAAGGTGGACGATCCCGATCCTTCGGTGGATTACTCCCCGGCAAACTCCGACTAGCTCACGTAGCTCCTTGTGGGTGGAGAAACCTCACCACAACCCTCACAAGAACTCTTTTGACGCTAGGGCACAAGTAGACTACTAATAGAGATTAACCACCTCTATTTCGTCAACTCAAACCAAGCTCCCAAGCTTTGGTTTTATAGGCCACGGGTTGGAAAACCCCGCCTACCAGTCGACTGCTAAAACATGCAGTCGACTGCCCTTTGTGGAAATTCGACCGTTACATCCCAACGGCTCGATTCCACACATTCTGTTCGCTGCCAGTCGAATGCCCCAGTCGACTGCACCAGTCGACTGTTAAAACATGCAGTCGACTGCTACAGTACTGCTACAGTAGCGCTACAATACTGCTACAGTACTGCTACAGTAAAACCCTAAAAACTAGGATTTTACTCCGA
Source organism: Zingiber officinale (assembly GCF_018446385.1). Lineage (NCBI taxonomy): Eukaryota > Viridiplantae > Streptophyta > Magnoliopsida > Zingiberales > Zingiberaceae > Zingiber > Zingiber officinale. The sequence goes on along the minus strand of NC_055992.1, from coordinate 147,266,205 downwards.
GTACAATCTCTCGTGCACTCGTACCCTCACCCTTATGACTCACTTGATGCTTCCTTTGCAGCTTTGACCTTTTACCTTCAAGACTACTTCCTTTGGCTCTCGTCCCTCGGATGCATTCAAGCCCGCGGCTCGTCCCCAATGTCATCCTTCGCATATGCCTCAAAGTCGCTTCCCTCGACCCTTGTCCTCGCTGCCTTGTCCACGGTCCCTCGGATGCTCCATCCTTCACCGGACCCGAAGCCATCAACCTGGGTCACATGTGTATCCTGCAAACCTGCATAACTCAAATACACATATCAAATACAAGGGTGAACCTAACTTAAACCCTTTGCCCAAACACCAAAACACGTGGTCCCGCGGACCATTGGGATTGCTCCAACAAAAACATCCTAATATCAAATAGCTAGTATTCCAAGCATGGCATCGTACATAATTCACTAATTCATGGCATTTAACATACTAAGGTGCGGAATAATAAAATGCTATAGAGTTCTAATGCTCAAAACAAAACTTGTTGGATCCCTAAGATCTTTATTCCAAGTTCCTGCCCACACACATCTTTGTAGCATTGTCCCTCAACCTCCGCTAATCCATCCTTCCTTTACCTTTATCTGCAGTATAAGGAAAAGAAGTATCTGTAAGCTCGAGAGCTTAGTAAGAAACCATCTACCTCACAAAACATGCACACGATGTAATTTATGCTTTTAAAACATGCTATTTAAAATATATGTTGAACATGTTAAAGCATGGCATACTGAATTTACTAACATGTATACTAAAACACGTCTTCAAACTAATCATGGAATATCATAAGGAAAGAGCTAAACTAGAACATAAACTGAGCTGCACTGAACTAAGCTAATACTGAATTTAAATCATATTCACATAACTGTCGTGAGTTTTTGAAAGCTATTTATCATACATAGATGAAAATACTAATCATGCTGCTGATGGGCCCGACAACTGTACTTGCTATGCGCGCATCCCTAACTAGACCCGGGGTTGCAAGTCCCAAATTTAGTAGAGTTACTAGATTATCTAAACCTAGGGACGACTATGGGAGCCCAGCCCATGGACAACTGAAGTCCAGTATAGTGCCACTGAAAAGTAAAATACTTATTTGTAGCTAATATACTTTACCTTGCTCTAACTAGGTTATCTGAACCTAGAACTAGATTGTCTGAACCTAGAGGCGACTGTGGGAGCCCACCCATTGGACCGTAGTCCCATAAAAGCTGTAGCAAGACTAAATGTGCTATAAAATGCTTCTACTGCATTTATCTAAACTATTGAAATGCCTATGGTGGCATTTTACTGAACTAAGCATTAAAGCAAACACTTGGTGTGCGCTAATTCACACCCTATATACTGAAAATTCTGCATATGACTAAACTAATGCATAAAACATATGAAAAGCTACTTATACTGCAGGTGAGGGATTTCTTACATCCTGCGCTAGTTTTCCTTACGATCTGATCGCTAGGTTTTTCCGGAAACGATCTTCTCGACGATCCTCTTGCTTCTACGTGTTCTTCTCGCGAAGAGGAGTGCCCTCGTGCCAGAGTCGTCGCCGGAAGGTGTTCTTGGAGCCTTTGGGACGGAACCCTAGCCCTTGGGGCTTGGTGCGCCGAGAGGAGAAGAGAAGGGAGAGGGGCGGCGTGACTAGGGTTTGAGGAGAAAAAAATTATCGTTAAACAATTCTCCACTTAATAATTTTTCCTATTTATATTAAGTGGGTAATTCGGCCCAACTCTAACATAAATATAATTGATTCCCTTTTCATTCAGCACAGCCCTGCTGGGTTCACTTGGTCACTAGAGTCATCCCTAAAGCATAAGGTCTAGTAGGTCTCGGGTTCAATACCCGCGTAGGCTATTTTACGCTTTTATTTATTTTTTGCTACTTCCGCTATTCTAAAAATTCCATAAAAATATCCTAAAATTCCAGAAAAATACTAGGATATTTATAAAAGTATTTTGAGAATTTTCGAGCGTTACAATCCCCCAAACCTTATAAAAAGTTCGTCCTTGAACTTAGAATAATTCTGGGTACTTCTGTCTCATACTGGCTTCTGTCTACCAAGTTGGCTCCTCTGCTGTGTGACTTTGTCAAATAACTTTGACTAATGGTACTTCCTTGTTCCATAATTTCTTAACTGCTCGGTCTATTATCTGAATAGGCCGACTGTCATAGTTGAGGTCTTCGCGGACTCGTACCGATTGGGGCTCAATCACCTGAGTGGCATCTGGGATATGCTTCTTCAGCATAGAGACATGAAATACATTGTGGATAGCTGACATTTCCTGGGGTAGCTCTAGCTCATATGCTACCTTGCCAACTCTTCTAATGATAAGGCATGGTCCCACATATCTGGGACTTAATTTGCCCTTCTTCCCAAAATGCATTACTCCCTTCATGAGAGCTACTCTGAGGAACACTGAATCCCCAACTGAAAACTCTAAGGGTCTGCGCCATGTATCAGCATAGCTTTTCTAGCGGCTCTGAGCTGTCTCTATCCTCTGGCGGATCTGCTGTATAGCTGCTGTGGTATATGCTACTAGATCTGTCTGAAGTTCTAGTTCTTTATGTTCACCACTTTCATACCAGCAGATTGGAGATCTACACCTCCGCCCGTAGAGAGCCTCGTAGGGTGCCATACCGATAGTGGCTTGATAGCTGTTACTGTATGCAAATTCTGCTAAACTCAGATATTTGCACCAACTTCCCTTGAAGTCCAGGGCACATGCTCGGAGCATATCTTCGAGTACCTAATTTACTCTCTCCGTCTGACCATCTGTCTGAGGATGGAAAGCTGTACTGAATCTTAACTTAGTGCCCAATGCAGACTGTACACACTCCCAGAAGTGTGATGTGAACCTACTGTCTCTGTCTGAAATGATGGTCTGTGGGACTCCATGTAGTCTGACAATCTCCTTGAGATATCCTGATAGCTAAGAAGTGGGCTGATTTAGTCAACCTGTCGACTATTACCCAGATGGCATCAAAACCATTCGTGGTTCTGGGTAGTCCCACTATGAAATCCATAGAAATATCATCCTACTTCCATTTTGGGATCTGAATGGGCTGCAGAACTCCTCCTAGTCTCTGATGTTCTGCCTTGACCCTCTGGCAGGTCAGACAAGTACTAACATATCTAGCGATGTCTCTTTTCATCCCCGGCCACCAAAAATGTTTCTTTAAATCTTGATACATCTTGGTGGAACCCGAATGCATCGCATAGGGAGTCATGTGAGCCTCGTCTAAAATCTTTCTCCTTAGTTCCTCCTAATCTGGAACACAAAGTCTGTCACCAAAATGTAATGCCCCACTATCGGATATTCTGAATTCTCCACTTCCTGATTCTGCTAACCCTTGCTTGATTTTCTGAATTTCAGGATCCTGTCCCTGAGCTGTCTGGATGTCACCAAGCAAGGTGGATTCTAACGTCATAGTAGAGAGTTGTCCCACTATAAGTTCGAGATTGAAATCTGTGATCTCCTTTTGTAGGGGCGGTGACATGGCTACTAGGGATAATAAGGTGGCACTGGACTTCCTACTAAGTGCATCTGCCACCTTATTGCCTTTTCCTGAATGGTAGAGGATGTCTATGTCATAGTCTTTGACCAGCTCAAGCCATCTGCACTGTCGCATATTCAGATCCTTCTAAGTGAAGAAATACTTCAGACTCTGATGATCTATATACACTCTACACTGAGCTCCATACAAGTAGTGTCTCCAAATTTTGAGAGCGAACACGACTGCTGCAAGCTCAAGATCATGAGTAGGGTAGTTCCTCTCATAGTCCTTGAGTTGTCTGGAGGCATAGGCGATCACCTTGCCATTTTGCATCAGTACCGCTCCTAGTCCCAGTTTAGAGGCATCGCTATAAATATCAAAGCTGTCTGTGTTTTCTGGTAGAGTCAGAATGAGAGCACTGGTCAATCTTCTTTTGAGCTCCATGAAACTATTCTCATAGTCCTCTGTCCACTGAAATTTTCTGTTCTTCCTGGTAAGAGCTGTCAGTGGGGAGGCTATCCTGGAGAAATCCTCTACGAACTTTCTGTAATAACCTGCTAGTCCCAAAAAGCTTCTGACCTCACTGGCGTTCTTGGGTCTTTTCCAGTTACTCACAGCTTCTATTTTACTGGGGTCTACCATAATACCATCCTTGGAGATAATGTGACCCAGGAAGGCTACCTGATCGAGCCAGAATTCACATTTCGTGAACTTGGCATACAGCTGGTTCTGCTGAAGGGTCTGCGGTACTATCTTCAGGTGCTCTGCGTGTTCTTCCTGAGTTCTGGAATAGATAAGGATGTCATCGATGAATACGATAACGAACTTATCTAAGTATTCTCTGAATACACTGTTCATGAGGTCCATGAAAGTAGCTGGAGCATTTGTCACGCCAAAGGGCATGACTACGAACTCATAGTGTCCGTATCTGGTCCTGAAAGTCGTCTTGGGTATATCACCTTCTTTGACTTTAACTTGGTGATATCCCGATCTGAGATCTATCTTAGAGAACACTGCTGCTCCCTTTAGCTGATCAAATAGGTCATCTATTCTGGGAAGAGGATACCTATTCTTAATCGTGACTTGATTTAGTGCTCGGTAATCTATACACAGGCGCATGCTCCTGTCCTTCTTCTTCACGAACAATACAGGCGCTCCCCAGGGTGAGTGACTAGGACGTATGAAGCCCTTGTCAAGCAGCTCCTGTAGTTGCTCCTGAAGTTCCTTCAGTTCTGCTGGAGTCATGCGGTATGGTGCTTTGGAGATGGGATTTGTACCGGGAATAAGTTCTATCTCAAATTCTATCTCCCTATCTGGTGCTAGGCCTGGTAACTCCTCAGGAAAGACTGCTGGGTAGTCACATACGACTCGGACCTCCTCTAGTTTTCGGTCCTTGTTCTGGCTGGTATTGACTACCTGTGCTAAGAATCTCATACATCCTGAATCTAGTAGTTTCTGTGCTTTCAGAGCTGAGAGAAACTTCTTGGCTCTTCTCTTTGGCTCTCCGCTGTACTCAAACTGCACTCCTGCTTCGGGTTGGAATATAACTTTCTGTTTACGGTACTCTATGGAAGCACCGTACTTGATCAGAAAGTCCATTCCCATGATGACATTGTAGTCAGCCATATCTAGCACTATCAGATCGCCAAACAGCTCTCTGTCTGCTATAATAACTGGCACTGCTCTAAGCCAGTGCGTAGATATCATAATTTCTCCCGAAGGTAGCGTCATCAAAAACTGACCACTGAATACGTTTGGGGGTATTGCTATCTTTTCAGTGAATGCCCTGGATATATAAGAATGGGTTGCCCCAGTATCGAATAAGATAGTTGCACTTTGCTGTAAAATACTAATCTGACCTATAACAACTGTTGAGGCATTCGCTACGTCTTCTCTGGTCAGTGAGTAGATCCTTGCATTTGTCGCGACTGAGGGGGCTTCCAGTCTGCCTTGGCTGATGTGTGGACCATCTAAAGTAGCCTGCATCTGGTGCAACTGTGCTAGCTTGACCTCGTACTGAATCGACTGTGGTGGAGGAAAGCTGGTCTTGTTTGGGCATTGTTTAGCCATATGTCCCTCCTGGCCACATTCGAAACATCCTTGGGTGCCCTTGCGAAAAACTCCTGGGTGAAATTTTCCACAAGTGGAACACTTAGGATAGCTGGGCTGTTTACTAGCGGGTCCTCCTTTTGGGTAACTCCCTGGTTTGCATTTGTTGCTGGAGTTCCCTTTCCAGTTAGAGCCGTGGGAGCTGTGGCCCTGGTGTTTCTGAGTACCTGAGCCTCCTTGGCCTTTCGACTCTAAGAGGACTTGCTTCTGTTGTTTGATACTGTTCTGATAATGCTCAATGGTTAAAGCACTGCTCACTAGTTCTTCCGTAGTCTGCGGCCTACGGACACCGCTGGCCACATTCATTGATATTTCCGGCCTTAACATCTTGAGCATCAACCGGACTCGTTCTCTTTCAGTGCTGACTAGTTCGGGGCATAGACGAGCCAGTCTATTGAATTTCCTCACGGCCTCCTCGACTGAAAGGTTGCCCTGATGAAATTCAGTGAACTCGTCATAGTGGCGGTTTGTGACCCGCATGTGGAAAAACTCTTCGAAGAATTCCCTTTCGAAGTCAGCCCATGTCATCTGATTCACTGGGCGCTTCGCTTTAATTTTCTCCCACCACATACGTGCGCCTCCTGTCAGATAAAAAGAGGCGCATTTCACCTTCTCATGCTCTGGTCAGTCCAGAAGCTCCATCGTACTCTCCAGTGTTTTGAACCAGGCTTGAGCATCCCATGGTTCACTGGTGCCTAAGAAATTCTCCGGCTTGATCTTCTGCCACTGGATCAGATAGGCTTCCCTCATTGCCCCTGCTGCTGGGGCTACTGGTGCTGTAGGTTGGACTGGTGGAACCTCTATCACTACTGGAGTTGCTAAGTTAGGCTCTGAGGTGACAGTGGAGTGTTCGGCTGGTTAGCCCTTAAAGTGGCTATCTCCTGTTGCTGCTCAGCTAGCTGCTTCTGTAACTGAGTCACTACCTCTGCAAGGTCTGGAGGAGGCACTGAGCTGCCTGCCTCATGCTGGGGCTCAGTAGCTGGTGTCTTTCTAGCTGGGCGTCCTCGTACCATTTTCTAAAGATACAGAGGACATACATAACTAATAGAATCATATTGCATAACTATTGTTATCATGTTAGGTACTATCATACATATATAAGCATGCTTTAGTTATCTAGGAACATGAAAACAACAAAACATAAATGAAGTGAGAGATGTTCTTACTTGGAAGCTACAGGTTCAATGCTGATGTGTGTGTGAGGAAGTATGAAACTTGGCTCTGATACCACTCTATAACGCCCCGCCTTCTACTGGCTAAGCTGTAAGGCCGGGGGTTACATTAAGCTGTTGCTAAACTATTCTTAATGTGCGGAAAACTGAACAAATTTAAGAATATTGCTAACTAATACAATTTCTTGGTTCTGCCTATGCTAAGGGGTGCATTCTAAGATATACATGGCGTATCCTACATCCCCTAAGGTCAAGGAGCTGAGTTACAAGGTTTCCTGGTCGAAACCCAGCTTCCCAATCGATTCAGATTGAACTCAATCGATTGACAGCTACTGGATCGATCTGTGGATCGATTCAGTTTGCTACTGTATACGGAAACTTCGTTCGGATCGATCGGCTGATCGATCTAGACTGGTTGATCAATCCACTGATCGATTCAGCGTGCTACTATGCACGGAAGAATTTATGGATCGATCGGCTGATCGATTCAACTTAGTCAATCGATCCAGTGATCATCCCAGAGCTCTCTGTTCGCTACAGAACGCTATTGGATCGATCGGCTGATCGATCCAGGAGTTTACTGTTCACGGAACAAGTTGCCCAATCGATCCGCTGATCGATTGAGGAGCCTCCAATCGATCAGCTGATCGATCGGAGTTTCTGATTTCGTATCAGGAGTCTGATTTCAGCACTGTTTCGTGCTCAAATCACATATATCAGTTCTAAATGGCTGGGAAAACATCCTAATATCAAATAACTAGTATTCCAAGCATGGCATCGTACATAATTCACTAATTCAGGGCATTTAACATACTAAGGTGCGGAATAATAAAATGCTATAGAGTTCTAATGCTCAAAACAAAACTTGCTGGATCCCTAAGATCTTTATTCCAAGTTCCTGTCCACACACATCTTTGTAACATTGTCCCCCAACCTCCGCTAATCCATCCTTCCTTTACCTTTATCTGCAGTATAAGGAAAAGAAGTATCTGTAAGCTCGAGAGCTTAGTAAGAAACCATCTACCTCATAAAACATGCACACGATGCAATTTATGCTTTTAAAACGTGCTATTTAAAATATATGCTGAACATGTTAAAGCATGGCATACTGAATTTACTAACATGTATACTAAAACACGTCTTCAAACTAATCATGGAATATCATAAGGAAAGAGCTAAACTGGAACATAAACTGAGCTACACTGAACTAAGCTAATACTGAATTTAAATCATATTCACATAACTGTCGTGAGTTTTTGAAAGATATTTATCATACATAGATGAAAATACTAATCATGCTACTGATGAGCCCGGTAACTGTACTTGCTATGCGCGCATCCCTAACTAGACCCGGGGTTGCAAGTCCCGAATTTAGTAGAGTTACTAGGTTATCTAAACCTAGGGACGACTATGGGAGCCCAGCCCATGGACAACTGAAGTCTAGTATAGTGCCACTGAAAAGTAAAATACTGATTTGTAGTTAATATACTTTACCTTGCTCATACTAGGTTATCTGAACCTAGAACTAGGTTGTCTGAACCTAGAGGCGACTGTGGGAGCCCACCCATTGGACCGTAGTCCCATAAAAGCTATAGCAAGACTAAATGTGCTATAAAATGCTTCTACTGCATTTATCTAAACTATTGAAATGCCTATGGTGGCATTTTACTCAACTAAGCATTAAAGCAAACACTTGGTGTGCGCTAATTCACACCCTATATACTGAAAATTCTACATATGACTAAAGTAATGCATAAAACATATGAAAAGCTACTTATACTACAGGTGAGGGGTTTCTTACATCCTGCTCTAGTTTTCCTTACGATCTGATCGCTAGGTTTTTCCGGAAACGATCTTCTTGACGATCCTCTTGCTTCTACGTGTTCTTCTCGCGAAGAGGAGTGCCCTCGTGCCGGAGTCATCGCCGGAAGGTGTTCTTGGAGCCTTTGGGATGGAACCCTAGCCCTTGGGGCTTGGTGCGCCGAGAGGAGAAGAGAAGGGAGAGGGGCGGCGTGACTAGGGTTTGAGGAGAAAAAAATTATCGTTAAACAATTCTCCACTTAATAATTTTTCCTATTTATATTAAGTGGGTAATTCGGCCCAACTCTAACATAAATATAATTGATTCCCTTTTCATTCATCACGGCCCTGCTGGGTTCACTTGGTCACTAGAGTCATCCCTAAAGCTTAAGGTCTAGTAGGTCTCGGGTTCAATACCTGCGTAGGCTATTTTACGCTTCTATTTATTTTTTGCTACTTCCGCTATTCTAAAAATTCCATAAAAATATCCTAAAATTCCAGAAAAATACTAGGATATTTATAAAAGTATTTTGAGAATTTTCGGGCGTTACAATAAGATTGGCCGAACAAAGGTTGGTTAAACATGAGGCTCTCTGTGTACTCCCGGTTGAGTAGAGACCGGGCAAGCTTAAAGACACTTAGCCTTATAAAAATCTTAATATAAGACTGGATAAATAAATGTCAATCAAACATAAGGCTCTCCATGTATTCCTAGCCAAGTAGAGACCAGGCGGACTTAAGGAAACTTGGCCTTATAAAACTCTTAGTATAAGACTAGCCGAATAAAGGTTGGTCGAACATAAGTCTCTCTGTGTACACCCGGCCGAGTAGAGACCGGGCGCGCTTAAAGACACGTAACCTTATAAAACTCTTAATATAAGATTGGCAAAATAAAGGCTGGTCGAACATAAGGTTCTTTGTGTATGCCCGGCCAGGTAGAGATCGGGCGGGCTTAAAGACACTTAGCCTTATAAAACTCTTAGTATAAGACTGGTCGAACAAAAGCCAATCAAACATAAGACTCTCTGTTTATGCTCAGCCGGGTTAAGACCGGGCGAGCTTAAGGACACTTGGCCTTATAAAACTCTTAATATAAAACTGGTCGAATAAAGGTCGGTCAAACATGTTGGAACCCCAAGGTTGTTTTTGATGTGATCAACAAGTTAAGTTAGGTTCTGTGGTATTTTAACCCTGTGTCTAAGTGTGCAGAAACTTAGGAGCATATGAAGTCGAGCGGAAGATGTGGCTAGCGAGAATGATGGCACGGGGAGCCGACAGGCTCGGTGCGTCCTAGGGACGAGATTCCGCAGAAGAGTACCCCGGCGGATGAGAAGGAATCGTGCGCTGGTTCCGAGGGACGAGAAGCTGGAGTGAAAGATTGCTCGGGGAGCAAGAGATGCAGCTAGCGAGAAGGTCGGCACGGGAGAGAGCCGACGGGCTCTGTGCGTCCGAGGGACGAAGAGCTGCGGATGAGTACGCTGGTGGACGAGAAGGAAGCATGCGACGATTCCGAGGGATGAAAAGCCGAAGCGGAAGCCTGCTCAAGAAGACCAGAAGTTGGGTTCAAGTGAGCCCTATTCCGGATGGCCGAGATCACCCAAGCGAGCGGAAGACCTGGACCGAGGTGAATGGAGCCGGAGCAGAAGATTCGGGTTGAAAAAGTCAACGAGGTTGACTTTCCCCACCCGGGGTGCCCGGAACAGTCCGAGGCGCCCGGAATACTGATTCTATCTAGAATGACATGGGTGCTGACCATTGTGTCGGGGATAAAGTTTTATCCCCTCTCAGGCGCATGGAACCCTTCCAGGCGCCCTGACCAAGGCTATAAATACAGCCTTGGTCCAGAATCTAGAAAACGGACATGCAATTATCATTTCCAACACTTGTGCGCTTCATTTGTAGTTTAGCTTCTTTATTTTCTCTGCTTAAATGTTGTAATAGGCTTCTCCGCCTGAAGGAGATATTCTAGTGCGTGATTCATTTCTTGGATTAACAATCTCCCCGGTTGTAACCAAGTAAAAGTACTTGTGCCTCTTCTTTTAGTTTCTTTCTATTTATTTAATCTATTTTATGCAAGTGTTATTTTGAAAGATCGAGAAGGGTTGTGACGTTGTGTTTTGTTTTTACAGGACTATTCAACCCCCCTTCTAGCCGGCGGACGCGGTCCAACAGAACATAAGGTTCTCCGTGTATGCTCAGCCGAGTAGAGACCGAGTGGGCTTAAGGACATTTGACCTTATAAAACTCTTAGTATAAGACTGGCCAAATAAAGGTTGGTCGAACGCTCTCTGTATACGCCCGACCGAGTAAAGACCAGGTGGCCTTAAGGACATTTGGCCTTATAAGACTCTTAGTACAAAACTGACCGGACAAAGGTTGATCGAACATAAGGTTCTCCGTGTACGCTCGACAGGGTAAAGATCGGGTGGGCTTAAGAACACTAGGCCTTATAAAGTTCTTAGTATAAGGTCGACCGGATAAGGGCCTATCGAGCATAAGGATCTTTGTGTACGCCCTACCGGGCAAAGATCGGACGGGCTTAAAACACTTATCCTTAGAAAACTCTACATATCCGTTCAGTCGAGCACAGGTCGACCGAGTTTAAGTTACCTAAAATAAAGTTCTAACATACATAATCTATCATATGACTTCTTGAGTGAAGCTTTGGCCTACTATGGGTACTATATTAGTCTCTGAACAAATCTCTGCAGTATTTAACATATGACAGAGAAGATTGATCAATGGCAAGCAATACGACTGGCCTTATGGATCGACCGAGATGTATTTAGTAAACAAGCAACAAATAATATTTTAACAGCTTATCATAATTGTCCGGAAATATTCCTTCGGAACCTCCTTCGGAGGCTATATTGTTTTCCATGGGTGATTCATCCATAACGACATCCTCCTACAACGACTTCAGAGAAGGTTTAAGTTATAAACGATAAAAGAGGTACATCTGTGTGTAGAAAAAAGATTCCTCGGAAGTTCTTTGAGAAACAACCTAACAAACTCAAACTCATGAAGCCACCTCATGATCATGGAGATTGTGAGAGGTGGTATAAAAAGGGGAGTTCTCTCTGTTGGCAAGGTACACAATTTTGGCATCTGAGACATTCATTCGCGCATCCACTGCTTTTCTTCCTTGGTACTGTTGAGCGTTGGAGGACCTTGCCAGGGACTCCTTCCCTGGTCTTGGGTCACCAACGCTTCGTGGGATTGTCTGGTTACGCGCAGGATCGTTGAGGAGCTTCATCACAGATCAAAGAGTCAACTATTCGTCAACAAGCAATCCACTTGAGCCAGCGCGCCATCTCCTCATCCTTCAGACAAGATCATGGTCAAAAAACTTCCACCCATAATCAAGAAGGAAGAGAAAATACTAGAGGAAATAGACAACTATAAATTTGTGCCAATAACTCAGACAGGTTCTGATGATTTAAATAAATACATTGTGAAGGTGTGCAAGTATGGTTGAAAGAAAAATAAAATCATATTGTGGGAGCTTCCATATTAAAAATATCTACTCATTCAACAAAAATTTAGAAGTTGAGAAATTTTTTTCATAATATCTTCAATACTATGATAAATATTCCTAGAAAAACTAAAGACACAGTAAAATCACATGATAAATTGAAAGAATTAGTTAGCATACTTGAGTTGCATCAACATAAACAACCAATAAATTTTTGAAGTCTTGTTATACATTGGACAAAACCCAAGTTCGATTCTGGTGCACCTTGCATCAACACAAAGAAGGTAAGTAGGTTTTATGTAGTTGGTTGAAAAAAAATCAAATTTCCTTATAGATATGCCTTGAATATGACTCGATGTGTGGATATGACCAAATTAAAAAAATTTGGAGTGAAGAGTCATGACTATCATGTGTTCATGCAAAGACTTATTCTAATAGCTTTTCATGACCTACTTCATAATAATGTTTGACAAACACTTACAGAATTGAGTATATATTTTAAAGATTTGATATCAAGAGTTATTATGACAGCGGAAATGCTTCGTCTAGAAATAAAAATACCTCTGATATTATGTAAACTTGACCGTATATTCCCACGTAATTTTTCTTATTCAATAAAACATCTACAAGTTCGTTTATCTTATGAGGCATAACTAGCTATTCCTGTACAATACAGATGGATGTATCTATTTGAATAATTTTTCAGGAGATTAAAGAATAATATTTGTAACAAAGTAAGAGTTGAAGGGTTAATATGTAATGTTTATATGGTTAAAGAAATATCTTATTTATGTTTATATTATTTTGCTAATAATGTAAAAATCAGACATCGCAAGTGCCCTCAAAATTCTAATAATAATCAACCAATAGATGCAGAGATGTTTTCTATTTTTAAGTTTCTTAATAAGACAATGGGTGCATTTATTGGTAGATGGTTAAATCCAAAGGAATACCATGCAGCAAAAACATATACACTCCTGAATTGTAACCAAGTTAAACCCTACATAAAGTGAGTTAAGTTTTATATTCAAACATTTATCCCCTTATGTTTGATTATTAAACCATATTTCTTAAAATTGTCTTCCTTGACATAGAAAATTTATCAATAAGTGCAAGTCAAGTTGAGAAAAAGTTAGAAACAAATTTGTATTCAAATTAAAATCTATGTAAGTTAGAGACTAATCAAGTGTATTATATAATCGATAATTTATATCATAACTACTTTTTAGATAAAGGACCGCAAACTCTCAAATGTGCAAGATCAAAGGATAATGGATCTTGCATTAGGACCTCTTCGTAACACACGAGTCTACTCTAGTTTCTATGTCAATGACTTCAAATTTTTCATGGCACAATGCAATTCACACACACTTACCTATAATTTTGATGTTTGCATAAAAGGATATATTAATAACACTATACTAAATTTGATTACTATGGTAGACTTGATGAAATTATTGAGGTTGAATATTTGCTTTACCCATAAAAAGGTGTGTGTTATTCAAATGTTCATGGTATGATTCAACTCTAAGAACAAGTACCAAATACATTTAAACTATAATTTAGTTGAAGTTCATGCAAACAAAAAATTAATAAGTTTGAACTCTTCATTTTCACGGTACAAGCTCTTCAAGTTTTCTATCTTGAATAACTAATGAAGAGAAGAAAATCTAGTGAATGGTTAGTAGTTTGTTGAATGAAGACTCGCTCAGCCATAGAAATATCGAACTCCCTCAGAGTCCAAAACCATGATGCATTTTAAAATTAGGAAGTGGAGATGCATTTAGTTGATTCACAAATTCAATCCACATCCCACTTACTTGTAGATGTGAATGTCACTTACCAAAAAATAGAATATGGAGAGATGTCTAGCAATGAGGAGCTTGATGTACTTGAATCTGGCGATGAAGACTTATAGACTATTAATGTTAATGATGCAAATTGTAATGATGATTAAATTTTAGGTATGATATTACTTTTTATATGTAAATCTCACTAGTTCTACCGTGTTAGATATTATTGTTCTAATTTGATTATTATTTGGCATGTGTATGTGTTATAACATAATTTTACATATATCATCATGTTTGATATTCCTGCACATGATGGCTAGATTATTTTAAGGATTGTGGAGGATTAGTAACTATTGATATTATTAGTAATTTCATTTTATCTAATCTTTTATTTATTATTTTAAAAAATGTAAAAAAACTAATGTGAGACTCAAGACTCGAACACTCCTAAGGAGTAGTTCTTCTGAGGTGTGTTTACCTTCAACTTTTTTTAATTTATCACTCATAAAACATGAAAAATGGTATGTTAATTTTGATATTATATATATGTAACTCTAATTGTATTACATCTTTGCAATTATAATTGTATTACATCTTTGTAGTTTTAATTGTATTATATCATTTCAGAAACAATGTAGATAAAAGGTCAATATTTAAAGAACTGGATTTGAGTCTATCTTCTATCATTGTGGTATGTATTCTTTTAAAGCATGTTAAACTTGTGTTGATCAATTTTTACATTTTTTTAAGTAGTTTAACTTTAGATTCATATACAAGAAGGATTGTTTCAAAATATCAAATGTAGTGTAGTCTAAATCATGTCTTTATTTTTTTTAATAGCCTATCATATTATATTTACTATAAGTTGTGGTGATGAGATGTGATGTATTAGTTTTTTAGATTTGAGTTAGGATGTAATGAATTTGAAGTATATTGTTTTTGAACTATGTATCACTTTAGATTTTATATATCATGAATGTTAATGTATCATGAATTTGGTAGTTGGTTTGAAGTGTGGTTTGTGATTTGATGTAGCATGTATCGTGTGTACAAAAATATATTATGACTGTGTGGTTTGAATTTGTGGTTTGTGATTTGATAATGTCAATGTATTTGGATTTGAGTTTGTTTACACGATACATTTGAATGTATCATGAATGTGAATGTATTTGAATTTGAATGTTAATGTTGTGGATGTGAATATGTATTAGTTTAATTTGTTTATGATGTATCTTATAAATAGGATGAAATCTCTCAAAAAAAAGGAAGAAGCTGCCAAAAATTTTCAAAAAATTAGTGACAAAAATTATATTTCCGTCGCTAATATACGATGGAAACATATTCCAGTCGTCAAAATAGTGACAAAAAAATTATTTCCGTCGCTAATGTTAGTTATAGAGATTAACTTTCATCGCTAAATTTAACGACCGAATTTTAATGTTATCACTAATATAGCGACAAGAAGTATACACCGTACATCGGTGATCAAAATTGGTGAGACCAAAATATGCCGTCGCTATTTGGTGTTCTTTCGTGGTGTTATTTTTCAAACAAAATAAAATAATTAATTTAAAAAAACATTAAAGATCTTTAAAAGAGTATTATAAGAGATTGTTTGAGATTTTAAGTTACACTTCAAAGACAAGAGTAAATACGATGAATTACTTTGTGATACTTGATAAAATAAAATCTAAAGATTATATGAACTAAATGGAATTTTAATTTTTTTCCCCCCTCTTCTCGTTATATCATCCACATTTTTGCGCTACACTTTGCATTTCTATACTCATGATCCACATTCTTTTGAGCTCCTGTTTCATAGTTTTGAGACGATTACTTTAGGTTGGTTTTGTTTCCGTTCAGTTATGTTTGGAAATGGTCGATGACCACTTGGAGACGAGTTTCAATGTCATGTCTTTTTACTATTTAATCAGGAAACAGATAGTTTTAGCTCTATCAGAATCAATACATTGCCTTTTTTTTTTTCCTCAGTAAGATACTTAACATACAAGAGCAGCTAAATGTTTCATCTCGGTTATTATTTATTAAAGGAACTGTTATATGGAAATAAGCTGTTAACCATTAGAATTGTAATTTGTTTTCCTCCTCCATCAATCAATAGCCCAAAGAATGAGATCAGACTTATTGCACCATTGCATCACCAAATCATCATCAATCAAGGCGATGGAGAAGGTACTCCACTTCCACAAGCTTGGTCAAAGGGATGACCCAATCCCCATAAAGATGAACAACTACATCAGGGTCAACTTTGTATTTGGGACGACTGCTCTCGTTTTTGCTAATGTTATTTACAATCACATCTTGCCCAAACACTTTGGCCTTCTTCTCCACTCTGCTCTTCACTGTTTCTTCTTGAGCCGCGGATGTAAGCAATCTCATCAAAGCATCCCTATCCTGCAAAAACATCAAAAAGTAAGAGGGAAAGGAGAAAACTGGAGAGTCGTTGAGATGCTACTTCAGCTCTGATAGCGCTAGTGTAGTCTTTAGGGGCATCTCTGAACTTGGCTTCTGCCACAAATCGTCCATAGTTGATCCTTCTTGAAAGTGCCTTCATTTAATTTAGAACACACATACGTTAAATTAAATCAAACAAAGTATTCATTAGAGATTGTGTTTACCTGCAGGCACACGAGATCTGCAGCTGCTGCGAGTGCGTATCTGCCATCATCTCCTTTTGCAGTGAATTGTGGAAGAAGTCGATTAAAATACATCTTCCAGATGGCGTTGCTAGCATTCACAGATGCAGAAGCAGGGTGCAACACCTGTGAGTGCACTGCAGGGACTAATGGCAGGACCAGAACCTTTGGGAAGAAGGGAATCTCCTCTGGGTTTCGATATCTTCCAGCCTACAGTACGTTGAAGGAAAATATATAGAGACAAATTGCGTACACAATTTATGAACAAATTCAATTGCAGTGGAAGTCAACGCCTTACCCTGGCCTGCACTGCCTCTGTTTCCCTGGCGAAGAGGTCGAGCAGGGAATAGTTACGGAAGGCTCCTCCGGTCGAGTAAGAAGGATCATAAGCAGGAAGGTTTGAGGGGTATTTGGCCCTCTCGATGAGGCTGAACACGATGCTGTCTTCCTCCCTAGTCAAGAACTCTCTCACTGATTCGAGATTGAACTGGCTGGCCATTTCCTGGAGTTGTTTGCAGCTGCAGAGACAGGAAAAGGAGAGGAAGGAGAAGGTATAGAAGAGAGGGCGAGAAACCATGGACGTCATGTAGCTTTGATTGATAATGGGAGAGGCTTTCTGCTCTCTCTCTTCCCATATATATATTTCTTTCTCTATGGTGCCATGATGATTAGATATTTTGGTCGTCTTGCAAGTATTCATGATTCAATTTTCAGGTATAATATATTTATAAAAAAAAAATTCTAAATTTGACACGCAACTAAAGGATGTTAGGTTTTTGGACTGTCTATAGTACGTACTTCCTAATTTACTCTAGTGGTCGGTGAAAAAATTTTATGAGACCGGACCGGTCACCCAGGGATAATCAATGAGACTAACTAATATTATCATTTTTTTCTCAATATTACCAAGGTATTTCATAGCTGAGCTGGTATTCAAGTGATAGACTCGTATGAATGGATAAAGGTTGGAATCGTGACTGTAAAAAAAAAAAAAAAAATCTTCCCACCTAAAGGAGCTCCATACATGATTTAACTTCCATCATCTCATCATGGAATCGAAGATGGGGGCGCTTACTAAATCTAATATGATCCGGTGAAGAGATTAGGGAGGAGGGCAGTATGGACATTTTGCAGTGGTAGGTTTTTGAGATAAAGGCAGCACTGTTCACAGATAAAAAGAGGGGGGGTTTTCGGGTTTTGGGAGGGGCGGCCGCCAACACAAAGGAAAGTGGGGGGGGCTTTTCTTCCTCTCCATCTGATGCTACTCACTGACGCCGGCACCGACTATCGTCGCCTCTCACCTCCTCCTCGCGACGGCCAGTAGCCGAACCTCGTGCTCTCTTCGTCCTCGTCTCTCTTTTCCACACCGGCAGCGCATCGGAGCACAGCTGTCGCCTCATGTAGCCATCGTTGCTGCCTTTAGTGGCCGGAGCCGCCGCCTGCGACCACCACAGTGGCCAGCAGTCGCCTCTTCCAGCGCCAGCCGCCGTCTGCAGCGGCTGCCGCCGCCTCTTTCCGCGTTTACCACTGTACAGCGGCCGTTGTCTCCTGTCCCAGCCTCTACCGCCTCTTCCGGTAGTCCTACAGCCGACTCCGGCGTCCCGACAGTCGGCTCCGATGGTTGTACATTTGTTATCTCCACTGCTTTTGTCGTAGATCCGGCCCTCAGCGGTGTTTCTGTGCATCCGTTGTGTTTTCCGGCTATCAAGCCGTGATTCTTTGCTATTTGTATTACTGCTATGATGATACATCCATCCGGCAGAGCCGCGACGACTCGATCTGTATCCGACCAGCTCACCCATCCATCCGAGGGCGCCCCCCTGGGCCAGGGTACGTTCTCGTACCTTCTTTGCATTTATTTCAATATTCTATTATTATCCGGATATTTATACGTTTGTGGGATTCGCCTCGAGCACCGAGGTACCAGAGACCGGGGGAACCTGGTCGCTGGATACAGGTACAGTTGACCGGAGGAGGACTTCCGACGATCTGGTCAACGAAGCGGACAGCTCACCACCGGGTCATGAGGATGCGGTCCACATTCCAGCCATGTCACACCCCGGCAGGTTCGTTTTCTCAGCTTCCAGACAGGATCAAATTGGCGCCGTCTGTGGGAACGCGCCTGATCTGGAACGTGAAGATGGGCGATGCCGGATAGTTCTGCCATCCTCATGACCAAGAATACGAGCTGGACGCTCGAGTTAGGAGTTTCCCGGGCAGTTCGGCCGGGAAGGATTACCCGAAGACCCCGAGCCGTTTGGCCGGGCTGCGTATGGGATACGAGCGATGCTTGAAATAGAAGATCCCGAGCCGTTCGGTCGGTAAGGATATCCCGAAGACCCCAGGCCGCTTGGCCGGGCTGCGTATAGAATATAAGCAGCGTTTGAAATCGAAGACCCCGAACCACTAGGCAGGGCTGCGTAGGTGATACGGGCTAGACGCTTGAAATCTGAGACCTCAACCATTCGGTTAGGTCGAAATTATCGTAAATATCCCCGAGCCGTTCGGCCGGGAAGGGTATAACGAAGACCCCGAGCTGTTCGGCCGGGCTGCATACTATTATGGCAGGATGGGAAACCAAAACCCTGCGCTGTTCAAGATGATAGAGGGAGGTTATTGCCTTGTATTCTGAAGAGTGTCTTAGGTTCTCCTAACTCCACGGGTGTTCGGGAGTAGGGAGCTGATGCAGATCTCTGTTGGTCGTCAGGGAGCGAAGGCCTGAGCCGCTCGGCCAGGTACATTTTAGCTGAGTACTACCTCAGGGAGCGAAGGCCTGAGCCGCTCGGCCAAGTACATTTTAGCTGAGTACTACCTCAGGGAGCGAAAGCCTGAGCCGCTCGGCCAGGTACATTTTAGCTGAGGCCTGAGCCGCTCAGCCAGGTAGATTTTAGCTGAGTACTATCTCAGGGAGCGAAAGCCTGAGCCGCTCGGCCAGGTACATTTTAGCTGAGTACTACCTCAGGGAGCGAAGGCCTGAGTCGCTCGGCCAGGTACATTTTAGCTGAGTACTACCTCAGGGAGCGAACGCCTGAGCCGCTCGACCAGGTATATTTTAGCTGAGTACTACCTCAGGGAGCGAAGGCCTGAGCCGCTCGGCCAGGTACATTTTAGCTGAGTACTACCTCAGGGAGCGAAGGCCTGAGCCGCTCGGCCAGGTACATTTTAGCTGAGTACTACCTCAGGGAGCGAAGACCTGAGCCGCTCGGCCAGGTACATTATAGCTGAGTACTACCTCAGGGAGCGAAGGCCTGAGCCGCTCGATCAGGTACATTTTAGCCTAGACTACCTCGGGGAGGATTATATACGAGCCAAGCGCTCGATGTGAAGGCCCGAGCCGGTCGGCCGGGTATATGGTTTTCCGAGCTAAGCGCTCGACGACGAAGGCCCAAGCCGTTCGGCCGGGTGTGTCGTCTCACTTGGAGACCGACGAGCACCGTCGTTAAAAATCGAGAGTCGGGCCGGTGATTATAAACCTCCCGGGCTGAAGACCTCTGCACGGACCAGCATATCATATATTCTATCTCCCCCGTTCGGGGTCGAGTTATCATCGAAGGCCCGAGACGGCCGGCCGGGTATATGGTTTATATCCGAGCCACAGGCTCGATGACAAAGGCCCCCGAGCCGATCGGCCGGGAGGTTTATATCCGAGCCACAAGCTCGATGACGAAGGCCCCCGAGCCGATCGGCCGGGAGGTTTATATCCGAGCCAGGGCTCGATGACGAAGGCCCCCGAGCCGATCGGCCGGGAGGTTTATATCCGAGCTACAGGCTTGATGACGAAGGCCCCCGAGCCGATCGGCCGGGAGGTTTATATCCGAGCCACAGGCTCGATGACGAAGGCCCCCGAGCCGATCGGCCGGGAGGTTTATATCCGAGCCAGGGGCTCGATGGTGAAGACCCCCGAGCCGTTCGGCCAGGAGGATTATATACGAGCCAGGGGCTCGATGGCGAAGACCCCCGAGCCGATCGGCCGGGAGGATTATATTCAAGCGATCATCACCGGTTTCTGACCAGTTCAGCGGACCAGCACATCATATATCTATATCCCCCATTCGGGGTTGAGCGGCCTTCACTGGCCACGAACCAGATTCATGATCATCTATCTCCCCCGTTCGGGGTCAAGCAGTCGTCGCGGCCAGGTATCTATTCTTCCGATCGACATCATTCCAGTCGCACGCGCGGTATCGTTCGCCCGGCATTTATCCGACCAATCGACATCATTCCGGTCGCATGCGCGGCATCGCCCGCCCCGCATCTATCCATCCGATCGCCGTCATTTCGATCGCTCGTCCGCTCGGTCTACTTGTTGTCCAACGTGTTGTTCGGTCTGCTATGCTTGCACTCGTCATGTGCTTGTTGTTTGGCCGCTCATTTAATGTTTTGTCGTTCGCTCGGCCTCGGGCCGATTATCGACTTGATCCGCTCGGCTTGATTACTATTTCATTCGACACCACTATTATAGCGACCGCTCGAGCGATATTGTATTATGGGTTTAGCGATTTGGCTTTGACATCGAGAGTGGTTCAACTCTTTGCAATAGACAGTCCAGTCAGTCGGACTCATGCCTCCTTCGACTAGACTCGAAGGGGAGGCTTGTGATCCGGTGAAGAGATTAGGGAGGAGGGCAGTATGGACATTTGGCAGTGGTAGGTTTTTGAGATAAAGGCAACACTGCTATCGTCGGGTTTAAATTGTTTTGGGGGCGCCGACCACCAACACAAAGGACCTTCCCTCTCCTTCCTCGCCGACAAACCTCCACGCAGACCTCACCTCCTCGCGACGGCCAGCAGCCGAACCTCGTGCTCTCTTCGTCCTCGTCTCTCTTTTCCACACCAGCAGCGCATCGGAGCACAACTGTCGCCTCATGTAGCCATCGTTGCTGCCTTTAGTGGCCGGAGCCGCCGCCTGCGACCACCACAGTGGCCAGCAGTCGCCTCTTCCAGCGCCAGCCGCCGTCTGCAGCGGCTGCCGCCGCCTCTTTCCGCGTTTACCACTGTACAGCGGCCGTTGTCTCCTGTCCCAGCCTCTACCGCCTCTTCCGGTAGTCCTACAGCCGACTCCGGCGTCCCGACAGTCGGCTCCAATGGTTGTACATTTGTTATCTCCACTGCTTTTATCGTAGATCCGGCCCTCAGCGGTGTTTCTGTGCATCCGTTGTGTTTTCCGACTATCGAGCCGTGATTCTTTGCTATTTGTATTACTGCTATGATGATACATCCATCCGGCAGAGCCGCGACGACTCGATCTGTATCCGACCAGCTCACCCATCCATCCGAGGGCGCCCCCCTAGGCCAGGGTACGTTCTCGTACCTTCTTTGCATTTATTTCAATATTCTATTATTATCCGGATATTTATGCGTTTGTGGGATTCGCCTCGAGCACCGAGGTACCAGAGACCGGGGGAACCCGGTCGCTGGATACAGGTACAGTTGACCGGAGGAGGACTTCCGACGATCTGGTCAACGAAGCGGACAGCTCACCACCGGGTCATGAGGATGCGGTCCACATTCCAGCCATGTCACACCCCGGCAGGTTCGTTTTCTCAGCTTCCAGACAGGATCATAATATATGTCTCCAACTTATTTGCTTCTTTTAGTTTGTTAATTGCGGAGGTTTTTATTATTTTTTATTTTGAAAAATAATAGTAATAATTTGACTAATTATAATAAAAATAAAGTTAATTATGCTCATTTCAAGCGCCCCTTATAGTCCGTCCCCAAATTATATGAAAGGAGGTAAATCATAATGTCAGTTTATAGTCAACTATCAAGTGGCTAAAAGATGGAAGAACTTATAGCTAACCGCAATAATTTGACTAAAGGACTGATTGAAAGGGAGACAATGTGTGTGTGTGTTCCGGGAGCCTTGGTCGGGGCGCCTAGAAGGATTCCGGGCGCCCTAGGGGGGATAAATTTTCTCTCCCAACGTTCAGATCGAGTCAAAGCTCGATCTGGTCAAAAACTGACTTCCGAGCGCCCGGAAGGGTTCTGGGCGCCCCGGGCTTGTCCGGGCGCCGCAGACTGGTCCGAGCGCCACGGGTTGGTCTGGGCGCCCCGGACAATTCCGGGCGGCGCGGACTGGTCCGAGCGCCCCGGGTTGGTCTGGGCGCCACGGACAATTCCGAGCGCCCCGGATTGGTCTGGGTGCCCCGGACAATTCCGAGCGCCCCGGATGTTGAGTCAACTCTAGTTGACTTTCGTCCGGGTCCTCTGCTCCAGATCCGCTTGATTGGGTGATCTCTGTTATCCGGAATAGGGCTCACCCGAACCCAAGTTCCGGTCTTCTCAAGCGTGCTTCCCTCCGGCTTCTCGTCCCTCGGAATTGCCATGTGTTTCCTTCTCGTCCGCCAGCGCACTCATCCGCAGTCTTCGTCCCTCGGTCGTCGACCTTCTCGCTAGCTGCGTCTCTTGCTCCCCGAGCAATCTTCCGCTTCGGCTTTCGTCCCTCGGAACCACCACGCACTTCCTTCTCGTCCGCCGGTATACTCTTCCGCAGCGCCTCGTCCCTCGGACGCACAGCGTGCCATCCTTCTCGCTAGCTGCGTCTTCCGCTCGACTACCTGTGTTCCTAAGCTCCTGCACAGTTAGACACAAGGTTAGAAACAAACATGACCTAACTTAACTTGTTGATCACACCAAAACAACCTTGGGGTTCCAACAATCTCCCCCTTTTTGGTGTGATCAACCCAAGTTAAGCTAGGGTAAAATAGACATTAAATAAAATTAAGTAAACTAACTTAATTTGCAATTTAAGTGCAAAAATAAAATGAGTTAATATTTTGGTCTACCTCCCCCTAGACTTATACTAATCCTTCTTCCCCTTTGATCACACAAAAAATGGTGTTTCAAGAAAAAAAATCTAAGGGTTAAAGACTTAGAAAATATTGAAATAATTTGCAATAATTGAAAATAAATAAATAAAATTTTCTAAGGGAAATAAGAAAAAATCTAACTTAGGCATTTTAAAAAAACTTGAAGTAGAAATTTTCAATTTCATTATAACCTTTAACTAAAGACATCTTCTGAGAATTTTTCTAAGTGTTAAAGAGAATTTTCAAAAAAAAATCTAAGTAAAAAAAATTTTGAAAAAATGTTTGAAAAAACTTTGACAGCATTAATTCTAAATTTAATGCTTTGACAGAAAGTTAATTAAACATTTATTTCAATATTTTGGCTTCCAGGTCGTGGCGAGGCACTAGGCCTTCTTAGTTATTGGAGCAACAACCACTTCCTTAGACAAAGCCTCATAAAGAAATTCATTGTTTAATTTTCTCACTTAAAGCGCTAATTTTAATTTTAAAATTTCGTTTAAGCATGATTTAGGAACCCAATATAGGTTCCAACCTACTGGATTAACTAAAAAGTTTTTAGGAACATATTTTCTTGAAATGTACCTAATTTGTCCAGGGTGATATTTGAAGTACCAATTTAAATTATTAAATCTTTTAACATTGGTTTTAGATGAACATGCATGGTTTCTCAAGTTATCTACTTGAATTTTCAAATCATCATTTTCAAGTTTCAATTTTTCATTTGCTAGTTTTAATTTATCTAATTCTTCTAAGGGACAAAACTTAGCTAGAATTACTTTTAAATTTTTCTTTTCACTTTCTAATTTGCAGCAATCTTTTGTTAAAAGTTTAACAAACTTAAACATTTTATCAGGAGGAAGAGATCGTACCTGACTTACCTTGTCGATCTCGTTGTTCGTTTCTCCCCCTGAGCTGCTGCTTTCTTCCGACGTGTCTCCCCCTTCATCGATGCTCTTGATGCTCATTTCGGAAGAGCTTGAATCGCAATCGTCGTCTTGATGACTCGCCAACAGTGCGAGTCCGGAGAAAGCTTCGACTTCTGATTCCGACTATGTATCATCCCACGTCGCCTTAGGGCCTTTCGCTTTTGGATAGGCTTCTTACCCTTCTCCTTGTCCTTGTTCTTCATCTTGGGGCAGTTGTCCTTGACGTGCCCTTCTTCGTCGCAGTGGTAGCAGCGGATCATTCTTCTCCTCTTTCCCTGCGGATGGTTAGTAGATCTGGATTTACAAAGTTTCTTGAATCTTCTTACCATTATTACCATTTCCTCGTCGTCGAGAGAGGATTCCGATTCTGGTTCGTCTCTCAAGGCTTTGAGGGCGACGTTATTTTTAGGCTAATTCATTCCTGCACATCTTGAATCATGCACTTCAAATGTTGAAAAGAATTCTTCTAATGAAATCTTTTCTAAATCTTTAGAAATATAAAATGCATCTACTAATGATGCCCAATTGGTATTTCTAGGAAAGGAATTTAAAGCGTACCTGAGCGAATCTCGGTTACTTACCTTTTCTCCGAGATTCGAGAGTCTGGTGATAATTTCTTTTATTCTCGAGTGCAGATGCGCGACTAACTCGTCTTCCCCAAGTCGCAGGCTGGTGAGCTAATTGCGAAGCAGATCTCTTTTGGCGAGCTTGGCTTCGGGCGTCCCTTCGTGCAGCTCGAGGAACTTCTCCCAAAGTTCCTTTACGGATTTGTATTTACCGATCCTGTTGACTTCTTGAGGCGGAAGAACGCTTAGCAGATGGTACTCTGCTTTGTCGTTCGCCACGAAGTCGGCCTGCTCCTTTTTTGTCCATTTATCTATTTCCTTGTCCTCTGGAGCTTCAAAGCCAAGTTTCATCGTTAAAAATAATTCAATATCTGTTGTAAGAAATACCTGCATCAGTTTTTTCCAGGTAGCGAAGTCCCCTTCGTATTTCGACGGGTGGATGCTTGGTCCGACCATCTCGTTGCTTCGTTCGGCGGTTAGTCCTCCTGAAGCGTCTCAGCTCTGATACCACTTGTAGGACCGTTGGACCGGCTAGAAGGAGGGGTTGAATAGCCCTGAAAAAAAAACAAAAGCAACCCTTCTCGAACTCTTAAACTAACACTTGTATAAAATTAGCTAAGCAGAAATACAAGAAAGAAACGAGGTACCGTGTTTGACTTGGTTACAACCGGGGAGGTTGTTAATCCAAGGAAAGTGATCGCACTAAAAACTCTTTCAGGCGGAGAAGCCTTTTACACCGGTGAAAGCATAAAAACAGAAGCTAAACTAGAACAGTGAGCGCACAAGTGTTTGGAATGCTAATTACTGAGTTGATTCAAAGCTTCTGGACCAAGGCTATATTTATAGCCTTGGTCGGGGTGCCTGGAAGGGTTCCGGGCGCCCTGGGGGGATAAATTTTATCCCCCAACGTTCAGATCGAGTCAAAGCTTGATCTGGTCAAAAACTGACTTCCGGGCGCCCTCGGCTGGTCCGGGCGCCCCGGACAGTTCCGGGCGCCCCGGGTGTTGAGTCAACTCTAGTTGACTTTCGTCCGGGTCCTCTGCTCCGGATCCGCTTGATTGGGTGATCTCTGCTATCCGGAATAGGGCTCACCCGAACCCAAGTTCCGGTCTTCTCAAGCGTGCTTCCCTCCGGCTTCTCGTCCCTCGGAATTGCCGTGTGTTTCCTTCTCGTCCTCCAGCGTACTCATCTGCAGTCTTCGTCCCTCGGTCGTCGACCTTCTCGCTAGCTGCGTCTCTTGCTCCCCGAGCAATCTTCCGCTCTAGCTTTCGTCCCTCGGAACCACCGCGCACTTCCTTCTCGTCCGCCGGTGTACTCTTCCGCAGTGCCTCGTCCCTCGGACGCATAGCGTGCCATCCTTCTCACTAGCTGTGTCTTCCACTCGACTACCTGTGTTCCTAAGCTCCTGCACACTTAGACACAAGGTTAGAAACAAACATGACCTAACTTAACTTGTTGATCACACCAAAATAACCTTGGGGTTCCAACATGCAGTTGGCAAGAGGAAAGCCTTAACGGTAGTTAGACAAGAGGAAAATCCAAATGGATACAGGTAGACTGCACTTAGTAATCAAAAATCTAATGAAAAGTCTAAGAGGGTCAAAAGTTGATAGGACATGAAAAACCCCATGACTAACTATCCATAACTCTACATTTCTATCACACATAAGGGAAAATTCCATGGCATATGAACATCAAAACTCGACATATATCTCTTCGAATGAAAAGTTTCATAAACCCAAATCAACATGAGTAAACAGCTAGTCTCCTACTCTTAACCACATGTCTATCACAAACAAAAGTTATCAACATGCTCTAGTGCCCTTGGACATGTGTCATTCATCCTGCATCCTTATCTACTCCATCTCCATGTCCTCTACCATATCCTTGAAGGTGCCGTCCTTACCTACATATATCATATGTGTTGTGAGTCCAAAAACTGATCAGCAATAACAATCCACTACAATGTATATGACATTCATCATGAAGCCAAAGTGGTAGCAAGGTAGCATAGAACATAAACCCCTTTTGTATATTATAAAATAGGTACAGTATAAAAAATAGCATGGAACTTAGACTTATTTGCACATTTAGGAAATAATATCACAACATAAGGCTACCATGGATGAAATCTTAACTGTACATTGAGGAAGTAAACGCAGCATAAAGAATAACATGAAACAAAAGTTTGAATTGCAACACCAGGAATACTAACACAGCAATATGGGTAATACGGAACAAAAGCTTGAATGACATCATAAGTGTAACACAGACTTAAGGATGCGTTTGGTTCAGGGTTATTCTTGACAACCTTGGTTATCCATCCAAGGTTATCAATAAAAATCTTGTTTGATTTAGGTATTCGATGATTCCTAAGTAATGTTCCATTCCCGACACGTCAGCAAAAGGGTCATGCAGCCCGAAATCGGAAAACCTCATAAAACTAAGATTTTTCTTCATTCCGGAGTTAACGAATTTTTTTTACCAAAAATACCCTCCGATAAGAAAAAATATGAAAAAAAGAGGAAAAATGTAAAAAAATATTAAAAAATGTAAAAAAATATTAAAAAATGTTTTAAAAAATTTAAAATTTTAAAATATATTTTATTAAAAAAATTAAAAATTAAAAAATATAAATTTTAAAATAAAAAATAAAAATTTTAAAAATTTTAAAAATGTTAAAAAATTTAAAAAATTTAAAAAATTTATTATTTTTTTTTAAATTTAAATTTTTTTTTTTAATTTAAATTTTTTATTTTAAAATTTAATTTTTTTAAAAAAAAATTAAAAAATTTTAAAAAAAAATAAAAAATTTTAAAATTTTAAAAAAATAAATAAATAAATAATATTAAAAAATGTAAAAAAAATAAATAATATAAATAATATAAAAATATAAAAACATTAAAAAAATAAAAAAAACACATAAAAAAGTAAAAAAAATATACAGGAAAAAGAAAAGTAAAAAACATTAAAAAATAAATAAATAAATAATAATAATAATATTATGTATAGTTGGTTTTGTAATTGAGAGTAATACGGTAAAATATTAAACTAGGGTATTCATTAAAACTTTCAAACAAATAAGTTTTTGTTACATTACCTAGGTTGAACCAAACAACATTTGGTTATGTTTTATTCCTCATAACCTTAGTTATGTGATTACCTGGTAATCACATAACCAAGGTCATTCATGATGACTTGAACCAAACACACTCTAAGAGTATTATATAACTAAAACTTAAAATTGCATCATAGGGAGTGTACCACAGCATTAAAATAACATGAAAGATAAACTTAATTGCGTAATAAAGATAACACATTATAGACGAAAAAAAAACCTTCACTTAGTTTTAATAGGGGAGTTTATGTCACACGTATAGTAACCATCTTTTGAGCACATTTCATTTATATCATGATCATCTATGGTCATATGGCCAAGGGCCTCATTCAATGCATCATCGGTCATATTTGGAAAGACCCTCTCTAGAGCTCACTCCAAGGCACCCAACCTATATTGTCACCACAAATGGACACATGCTACCCCATAACAATAGCAATTCACATTCCTATCATTTTTTATTAAGTAGCATGACTCCATACATTCTAAAAACCTGCCGAGCATGAGACAACCAAAATCCAATCACACTTAAACATTCAAATAACTTTAAAGGTTCTAACACATCATCAGAGAACAACAAATTATCAACCCCAAATCTGTCCTGAAAAGATCCGACAAAAATCCCAAGAAAAATAGAGACGGCATGAAACCAACACTAGGGGCAAGAACCACATTCCTCGAAAAGAATCTGTCATCCAAATTTATTCAACACTTCATAATCGATAGGTAAGAACTCAAACATCAACAATCAAAGCATAAATTAGTAACCATCGAACTAAAGCTCTCGCAAAGCACTAAGGAGAAGCAGAACACCTTCACAGTTAGCTGAGACCCCCAAAAATTTATCCCGACACTCAATCTGACAAGAAGAAACAAATCAACACTCCAATCTAAAACACCTAAATCCATTGCTAGAAATCGATAGAAATCACGCAAAGGAGTAGAATCATCACAGAAACTCGAATCACAAACCAATCACATGCACAACATCTAGAAGAATCGAACAAAACTCATTCCAATCACCAACGCCCAACATTCCTTGTAGAAAATCTATAGAAAACACACAATGGAGCAAGGACACCACAGAAAAATTGCATCACAGCCCATTCAAACCTCCAGACGCTATAAACAAATCCTCCTAGTTACCTAGCCCTTACTTCATAGAACCCATACCAATATAAGGAAACTACTTGCCTTCCCTTCCATGCTCCTTCGTCGGGAGTCCTTGCCCAGCCGTGATCGTGCCGCTGATGCGGTAGTTGAAGAACTCCACGATTGATTGTGTTGTCCTCGGAGACTCATCCGCATGTGGGTGGTGTTGGTGCGGTTAGCACTAACGGTCTAATTCAGGTTTTGATGAATGACAAAGTAGGTTAAATTAGTTTCATTGTGATATAACACTTTTACTAAGTGTGCAAGAGAAGCCCAGTTAGGTCGACGGGCCGACCAGATAGCTGGTACGAAGCCCAGACTGGTTGACGGGCTGACCGGATGTCTAGCACGAAGCCTAGCTAAGTTGACGGGTCGATCGGATAGCTGGCACGAAGACCAGATAGGTCGACGAGCTGACCTGATAGCTGGCACGAAGTCCAGACGGGTCGACGGGCTGACCGGACGTTTGGCAGGTAAGTTAAGGTAAGTGATGTTGGATCGAGACCGCGCTAGAGGGGGTGAATAGCGCTCGTGGCTATTTTGTACGTATCGTTATCGAAAACAGCGTTAGAGTAATTAAAGCAGCGGAATTAAAAACAAACAAACACAAACAGAAGGACACAGAGATTTACTTCGTTCGGAGCCTGTGACGACTCCTACTCGAAGGCCCGCGATCCTTGATCGCTTCCGGTGGGCAACAACTATAAGCTCGTTAAAAGATTACAATTATGAGTACAATTAAAAGCTATAAGTATTATACCGACAACAAGAAATGCTAAATCTGAAGCTTCGGGTCGTCGGGCACTTGTAGCAGCACTTCGGAGTGTCTTTTAGAGCAGCACGTTGATGAGAGATCACTTGATATTTGTTGTTTTGAAGTGCTGGTCAAAACCCCCTTATAAAGGGTGTTCAAGGCGCCTTGAAGGCTGTTCAAGACGCCTCCATGCTGCCTAGTCTTCCGCGTGGATCAAATCTGATCTGGTCGAACTTCATCCATTCAAGGCACCTTAAACCTCACTCAAGGCGCCTTCCAAGTCACCTTCTGCCTTCTTCAAGGCGCCTCCAATGGTGCTTCGCAGCCAGCTCATCCTTTGCACCCGAGGCGCCTCCAAGCTCCATGGAGGCGCCTCGGACACTGTTCATCCGAGGGAAAACTACCTTATTTTGTACCTGCAAGACTTGTTAGTCCCAAACAATATCCTGCAACACAAAATTAGCACAAAATAACAGTATGAATAATAAAAGAATGTTTATGACAGTCTCCGAACTGTCCGGGTCTGACTTCGGATTTCCAACCGGAAACCCTAGGTCGACCCGACGCCTACTGTTCCCTCTATGGGGAACGCGTCCTCACCTACTCCCCTCAGGAGAGATTACCTGATGCCAGTCCGGTCCTCCAGACCGACTGGACTTTCTGCCTAGGGTTACCACCCCCTAGGACCTAGGGTTACCGCCCCCTAGGGTTTTTCACCTACCTAACTGCCGCTAGGGCTTTTCCTCACCTAGGGTTACAGCCCCCTAAGACCTAAGGTTGCCACCCCTTAGGACCTAGGGTTACCGCCCCCTAGGACCTAAGGCTACCCCCCCTTAGGATTTTCCTTCACCTAAGGTTACCACCCCCTAGGACCTAAGGTTACCCCCCCCCCCCTTAGGATTTTCCCTTGCCTAACCGCAGTTAGGACTTTCCTGAAACCTTATTTAACCACGTTAGATAACAAGGAACCTTAACTTTGAATCCCTTTGCCATTATCAAAACTGAGGTTCGATCGTCGGATGCTTACTGCACCAACAAGTCACTGGAGGGGAGTGACTTTGTGAGGACGCATTCCTGGTTAAGGAACTTAGGCGCTAATCAAACTTAGAATCATTTCAGAAATCTAAGTTGAGATCTTAACAAGATTCCGGTCTCGGTGAGACAGAATCTAATTACTACTCTTTTACTATAATTGTGCTAACTTCTGTTTTGCAGGATAGTATAACTTTTATTTTGCCTCGGACTAACATTTTCTCGCAAGAGAAGAATTTTTCGGAAGATGGTGGTCCGGGCACCCCGAAGGGATCCGGGCGCCCGGAAGGCAAAACTCTATCCTGTCGTCACGAGGAGCACGCTGATTGGCCGAGCCTACGTCACGGTCCGAGCGCCTGAAAGGGAGTACGCTGATTGGCCGAGCCTACGTCACGGTCCGAGCGCCTGAAAGGGATCCAGGCTCCCAAAGCACTTCTATAAAAGAAGGCATCCACCAGAGCTGAGAATACCAACGACTGCTCTACTGCGTTGTGCTCCTGTGACGCTGCGATGTTGCGAAGCTTCTCCAACAACCTGCTGCTAAAAGTTTTCTTTCTTTTATTGTTGTCGGTATTTCTTCTTTAAAGTTCTTGTACTTACATTTGTACTCTTTTCGCAGACTGCTAGTAAATTACCCAACGAAAGCACTCAACGAGTGCGGGCCTTAGAGTAGGAGTCGACGACTGCTCCAAACCAAGTAAAACCGACTCTTGTTAGGACTGTTCTTTTTCTTTTCCATGTGCACTCAACTATGAATTTTTTCGATCGTTATTCACCCCCCCCCCCCTCCCCTCTAGTGTCTTTCACGATCCAACAAGTGGTATCAGAGCACGTACCACACTGATTTGATGCAACCACCAATCAGACAAAAGGGGTGGATTTTTTTAGTTTTTCGAAACAATCCAAACTAGTATTGTTGCCTTTTTGGACCTTTTTTCGTAGATGTTAAAATAAATTGGTATAACACCAATTCAGTCTTAAAATTTCTTTCTTTCTCCCACACTGTTAATCCAAGACCAAGTCTTGGGATTTCTTTTTTCTTGTTTTTTTTGTATACAAGGTAAAATATCTCAAATCGAAGGTTTTAGCACAGTCCGTCCCCCTCTATTCAACGGTGACGATTTCTCCTACTGGAAGAAGTGAATGGTCTATCTGAAGACCGACTTTGACCAGTGATTTAGCGTCACCAGAGGATACAAGGCACCGGTCGACAACTCCAGAAATCCACTGAACCCGAAACAGTGGAATCCAGACATGAAGAAGAAAGCCCAGACGGATTTCAAAGCACTCAACACTATGCAATGCGAGTTGACGAAGGAAGAGTTGAACCGGGTGGGCCCACACCAAAATGTGAAGGAACTATGGGACAAGCTCGTCGAACTACACAAAGGAACAAGCGACGCCAAGGTAACTAAACGTGATCTTTTTCTAAATAGATTATTTAATATTAAAATGCAAGAAGTAGAAACAGCAAGTCAGCTCTACGCGAGGATCAAAGACATCCTCAACGGACTTCGCTTGATAGGCCACCAAATGGAGAATCGTGATTTGATCAGGTACGCTCTAAACACATTTCCTCGAAATCCATTGTGGACATGCATCGTGGATGCCTACAAGATTTCAAAGAATCTTCCTAAGTTAAAATTAGACGAGCTGTTTTGCGAACTTAAGCTACACGAGCAAACTAATGCCAAGACCGAGAAAGGTATTGCCTTGTTTAATTTGCAGGTTCCTCCAAGGAAAAGACAAAGGCCAAGTATGAACCTGAAGATGAGTTTGACCCAGATTCAGAAGACGAACAGTACCTGGTGAACTTAGTAAGGAAGATATTCACTAGGAGAAAGAAGAGCTTCAGCAGAAAAGACCTGCAGAAGATCAACTCCACAACTGAACCAAGAAACGTGACCTGCTTCGGGTGCAACAAGAAGGGTCACTACAAAAGCGTGTGCCCAAAACTGAAGAACGACAAGTCAAAGATGACCAAGAAGAAGGCACTCAAAGCGACTTGGGATGACTCATCTTCAGAAGAATCGGAGGCCGAAGATCAGAAGCACCAAAGTCACCTCGCGCTAATGACCCGCGAATCAGAGGACGAATCGAAAGATGGGTCCGAACCCGAATCGAGCCACAAGTCCGTACTCGTTTCCAAAGGTCTCGAAGAGGTATACCTTAGTTTAAATAAGAATTTTTTTAAAATCATTGCATGTTTAGATAGAAAATTAACTGCAATTGAAAATGAAAATAAAATGCTCCTTGAGGAAAACCAAAACCTCAAGGAACAAATCACAAATTCTAATCCAACTCAAGTTTTAAAACTTGAGGAGGAAAATTCAACACTAAAAGTTGAAATTAATAAATTAAAAGGGCTTTTAGAGAAATGTACAACTAGATCTAAAAATTTAGATCTTATATTAAATAATCAAAAAGTCGTTTATAATAAATCTGGACTTGGATACAAGTCGAATTCAAATAAGTCATTTATATTTCTAATAACTCAACACAAACAACAAATTAAAGCTTGGGTCCCGAAAGCATGTTTAACCACGCAAGTAGGAATTAACCAATATTATATACCCAAAGATAAAATATATTATGTAAACTCAAATAAACTAAATCAAAAGCCAAATACAAACCTAGACAAACTAAACCAAAAATAAACTACTTTAGAAGCTACCAAAAATCAGATTATCATCAACTTAAATACAATTATAAAAGTAATCGACATAAACCCAAAATTAAAACCTAAATCAGATTAATAAGTCAGGGGGAGGCTCCAAATTATTTGACACCTCCAAAATTAACCTACCCGACAGGGTAATTAGGATTAGTTTAAAAAGGGACTCAGTTTATCTTGACCTATGGTACTAGTGAAGTTTTAAATGATAGTAGATTAGGGAAGCTCAATCTATGCATGTCTAGAAAGATATGACTTTGACCTGGTGTATTTGGCTAAGTGGAACTAACTAAAGCTACCCGTTACGGATCCTAACTAGTTAGATCATGGTTTTGTACTAAGTCCAGTGGATAGGACTATTTGGAAAATCTTGAAGGCATGGTTACTCTAATGATGTCCAAGTGACTCATCATAACCCAGAAGTTTATCCAAAGAATGTCTATTTGTTGAGCCCAAAGCTAAACCTGAATCTAACATAAAGTTAAACCAAACCCTAAAAATTGAACTTAACTTCATTTCACAAAAATTATAGGTTTCCCTGATTAAAAACATAGATCGGGTGAGATGACTAAGGACTTTAAATCAAATCGAATCGAATTAAATTGAACCAAATCGAATCGAATCGAATTGAATTGAACCAAATCGAATCAAATCAAATCAAATCGAATCGAATCAAGTCGAATCGAATCGAATCAAATCAAATCAAATTAAAGTAAATTAAAATAAAGTAAAATTAAATCAAATTAAATGAAATGAAATTAAATTAAATTAAATTAAATTTAAAACTAAATTAGCATATGTCGTACTGCTAAGCCGGAGTCACCACCAGTCCATATGTCGTACTGCTACATTTTGACGACATATATTGCCTCTTTAGATATTGACGTCACCAGAGCTGATGTCCGAGTTTTGACTGAGTTTGGCGTTGTAGGATCTAGGAACTTCTCTTTAGGAGGTATCCATTCCGATGATGACGGTGTCCTATCCTAGCGGAGGGGGGCATAGCACCAGCCCGACCTAGATGTAGAGCTAGATGCCCAAGAGGAGAAGGCAGGGCAGGATGAGTTTATGATCGCACTATTCGACGAGGCCGCTCCTGCTCCAGCACAACTTCCAGCCCGACCACCACGTTCCACTCCTCACACTCTAGGCGACCGAGTTGCTAAACTCAAGCTATCTATGATGAGTCTCCGCCAGGAGGTCTCCGATTTTCACCGAGGTATGCGGCAGGAGGCCTCCAACTTATGACGGGAGATACGGCAAGAGGTCTCCGACTTGCACAGGACGTGCGACAGGAGATCTCCGACCTTCAACGTGACCTATCCAACTCTCGAGAGGATGACCGGACCCGTCATACTGAGCTGATCGAGATGTTATGCTCCTTGGGGTCCAGACCACCCTTCTCATCATCCTGATAGATTAGAACACCACTATCTACGTGTACTTTATCTTGACTATTGTATTTATATATTGACTTATTTATATTTCATCTCAGATATTTACTTGTCTTGTTCTGATTAATAGACTAGGATTCTTAAATTATAGAAATCATTTTCAAAAATATTTTTCTTAAATTCTAGGATAAAACTTTTATGTTTTCAAAATTTTCCATTTTTAGAATTTCAAAAATCAATTTTAACCTTAGATTAGATCACTTCCTTAGAAAGCATGATCCTATAGATCTAAGGTTTGAGCATCTCACCAACACATTAGGGCTAACTTGTTTGTGTATTTCTGAACTTAGAAAGGGGTGAGATGTATAGGCAGATTGTCTGGACTTAACGATGCTTATATCAGAGTATCGATGTAAGTCTGGGCGTTAAAAATTAAACCAATATTAATCAGGTTAAGTATTTCAGCTTAGTCAAAACACTAACTGAATACAAACAACTTAACCTGACTAACCAGAAAGCTGCTATCTTCTGGTAGTTAGTAAGTAATTTATGATTAGACAGTTGAAGTTTTATTAATGTCAGGTTCAGGGGGAGGATTAATTATTTTCATACTTATTATTTTCTCTTCTTTGAAAATAATTTTGCAAAATTACTTTTGAAAAGTATTTTTCATTTCCTTAAAAATACTTTAGCAAATTATTTTGAAAATTACCTTAATTTTGTAAATTTAATTTTTGAAAAATGGCTTTCAAAATCTTATTGAAAATAACTTTCAAAATAACCTTCAAAAACTTATTTTTGAAAATGGATTTCAAAAACTTATTTTTGAAAATAGCTTTCAAAAACTTAATTTTGAAAAGGACTTTCATAAACTTATGTTTGAAAATTAGTTTAAAAATTTTGCCTTAATTTTACAAGCTTATGTTTGAAAATTAGTTTAATTTTACAAAACCTGTCTTTAAAAGGTACTCTGAAAATTACCTTAATCTTGCAAACTTATTTAGCAGGTTTTTGCCTTAATATCTCCGATAAAAAGTTAGCTATTTTTTAAAAACTTAGCTATTTTGAAAAAGTTAAAGGATGTTGAAAACTATTTCTAATCTCAAAGATCATATTTTTTTTAAACAACTTTTTCAAAATTTTCCTTTAACTTATTTTTCTATGTTAACTCCCCCAGGTCAACCTGAAAATTTTATCAGAATTCTCTGTTGTTAAATTTTATTTTCAAAGTTAACTTATTTTTCTAACTTATTTTCTGTTGTCAACTTAAAAATTATCTATGCTTGCCATTGTTTTTATGAATGCCAAAGTGGGAGGGTTAGGTGGTTTAAGTTAAACATAAAACAAGATGAACCTAAACACCATCTTATTACTTATGATTGCTTACTTTTTTCATATTTTTCACTAACTTAACCCAGGTTGTCATTGCATCAAAAAGGAGAAGATTGTTGGTGCGATTAGCACTTACGGTCTAACTCAGATTTGATGAATAATAAAGTAGGTTAAGTTAATTTCATTGTGATCTAATACTTTTACTAAGTGTGCAGGAGAAGCCCAGCTAGGTCGACGGGTCGACCGGATAGCTGTCACGAAGCCCAGACTGGTCGACGGGCTGACCGGATGTCTGGCACAAAACCCAACTAGGTCGACAGGCCGACCAGATAACTGGCACGAAGACCAGCTAGGTCGACGGGCTGACCTGATAGCTGGTACGAAGTCCAAACGGGTCGACGAGCTGATCGGACATCTGGCAGGTAAGTTAAGGTAAGTCACTGGAGGAGAGTAACTTTGTGAGGACGCATTCCCGGTTAGGGAACTTAGGCGCCAATCCAACTTAGAACCATTTCAGAAATTTAAGTTGAGATCTTGACTAGATTCCAGTCTCGGTGAGACAGAATCTAATTACTACTCTTTTACTATAATTATGCTAACTTCTGTTTTGCAAAGTAGTATAATGTTGGTGCGGGAAGCATCCGATGATCGAACTCGTGTTTTGATAATGGCAAAGGATTCAAAATTAAGGTGTTTAGTGATCTAACAAGTCTGCTTGAGTATTTCAGGAAAGTCCTAGCTGCGGTTAGGCAAAGGGAAAACCCTAGGGGGTGGTAACCCTATGTGGAAAGTCTTGGCAGGTCGATGGCTTCAGGCAAAAGTCCTAGGGGGTGGTAACCCTAGGTGGAAAGTCCTGGTGTCGCAAACCAAGTGAAAGACTAGACTAGCCGGGAAACGGATGTTCAGCAGAAAGTCCGGAAGCGTCGAGTACTGAGCAAAAGTCCAGTCGATCTGGAGGATCATACTGGCAACAGGTAAATCTCCTGAGTGGAGTAGGTGAGGACGCGTTCCCCGCTAAGGGAACAGTAGGCGTCGAGTCGACCTAGGATTTCTGGTAGGAAATCCGAAGTCAGACCCAGACAGTCCGGAGACTGTCATTATCATATTTATTATGTTTTATGTGCTAACTTTGTGCTGTAGGGTATATTTGGGATTAACGTATCTTGCAGGGACCAAAGTGTAAAGATTAACCTCGGATGAACAGTGTCCGAGGCGCCTCCATGGAGCTTGGAGGCGCCTCGGGTGCAAGGCTGAAAACTGGCTACGAAATGGAGCTGGAGGCGCCTTCATAGGGATTGAAGGCGCCTTGGACCATTGATTGAAGGCGCCTTGGAGCTTTGATGAAGGCGCCTTCAGGTTGGGATAAGCAGTAGTCAGCGGAGGTTATCACAGCGCAGGAACAGGGATAAGTTTTGGGGTTCAAGGCGCCTTGACTGGCATTGGAGGCGCCTTGAACGTCCAATAAAAGGACATCTCGACCAGCAGCTTGAATATTCTTCTTCCAAGCAATCCTCCTGCGACTAGCTGCTAACGACACGATCCCGAAGTGCTGCGACAACCACTCGACGACCCGGAGCTCCGGATCTTCATTTCTTAATTGTCGTCGGTATAATTAATTCTTGTCAATTATTGTACTTCAGCTTGTAATTATTCCGAATTTATAGTTGCTGCCCACGGAAAGCGATCAAGGATCGCGGACCTTCGAGTAGGAGTCGTCATAGGCTCCGAACGAAGTAAACGACCGTGTTCTTGTGTGTTTGCCTTTTCTTTATTCCGCTGCAAGTTTCAACTCCGATAGTGTTTAATCGAACGATTTACGATTCCGAATCGAGTGAAAGCCGCGAGTGCTATTCACCCCCCCCCCCCCTCCCCTCTAGCGCATCTCAATCCAACATATAACTTTTATTTTGCCTCGGACTAACATTTTCTTACAGGAGAAGAACTTTCTGGAAGATGATGGTCTAGGCGCCCGAAATCGGTCCGGTCGCCCGAAATCGGTCCGGCCGCCCGAAATCGGTCCAGGCGCCCGGAAGGCAAAACTCTATCTTGTCGTCACGAGGAGTACGCTGATTGGTCGGGCGTACGTCACGGTCCAGGCGCCTAAAAGGGATCCAGGCGCCCGGAGCACTTCTATAAAAGAAGGCCTCCGCCAGAGCTGAGAATACCAACGTCTTCCAACGACTGCTCTACTGCACTGTGCTCCTGCGACGCTACGAAGCTTCTCTGATAACCTACTGCTAAAATTTTTCTTTCTTTTATTGTTGTCAGTATTTCTTCTTTAAAGTTCTTGTACTTATATTTGTACCCTTTTTGCAAACTTCTAGTGAATTGTCCAATGAAAGCACTCAACAAGTGCGGGCCTTGGAGTAGGAGTCGACGAAGGCTCTGAACTAAGTAAAGCCGACTCTTGTTAGCACTGTTCTTTTATTTTTAGCTGTGCACTTAACTATGAATTTTTTTTATCACTATTCACCCACCCCCCTCTAGCGACTTTCACGATCCAACAAGTGGTGTCTGGCCGGATCTCAGAGTCCGATGGTCAGCTCGGTCGAAACCCACGGAGATGCGATCGAAGTGGAGACGGCGTTTTTAGAGTGAACAGTGAGGAGAAATCGGAACAACCTTTACCTACCTATTTATACTTAGATTAATTGATCCTAACTTAAGCTAATTAATTACATCAACTCCCAATTTAATTGAGTGTTAAAGTAGACTTTCATCAGGTTAATAGTCCTTTCCCATTTTAACTTGCTGTACTAGTTCGTCTTAACTCACGAAAATTTCCAAAGAAAAGTGCGTAGAAAATCTTTTATAAATTAATTTCTTAACTAGTGCTTGTGAGACCTTACAGGACACTTGGTAACGAAGTACTAACAGGTCATGATTGATCGAATATTAGGCAAGGGAACCCTAGACTTGAATTAATTAAGTTAGGGTTGGATAATCAATTGGGGCAATCAATTGGCCCTAAGCTAATTAATTAGGAGGTTCTTGCAAGAACACAGAAAGAGCTTGAATTAATTGGTCAATCGATTGAGCCGAGTCTAATCAATTAGACCAATTGATTAGGGTCAGTAGTTTCATGAAGAGGAATTCACGAAAATAAGGCTGAATCAATTGACCCAATTAATTCAGCCACTACTAATCGATTGGGTAAATCGATTAGGTAATGTTTTGTCGTGATGAGGAAGAATCGATTGAGGCAATCAATTAAGAAATCTTAA
Organism: Zingiber officinale; assembly: GCF_018446385.1. Lineage (NCBI taxonomy): Eukaryota > Viridiplantae > Streptophyta > Magnoliopsida > Zingiberales > Zingiberaceae > Zingiber > Zingiber officinale. The sequence goes on along the minus strand of NC_055992.1, from coordinate 147,226,700 downwards.
TCGATTGGGCTAATCGATTAAGGAATTTTCATGAGACAGTAAAGGATTGTTGAATCGATTGGGTAATCAATTAAAGACTTTTGAATTGATTAGGATGGCTCACCAATCGATTAGGGTTTGAAAATGAGATGTTTTGCAGGTGCATGAACGATCAGATGATGTGGCAATCTATTAGGGAAAACCTGAATCGATTGGGAGGCATCAAAGAACCCTAGAAAAAGGCTTTTCATGGATATTTTGATGCAACTCTCGCATATATCTCTCATACCAGTTCTTAATCAAAGAACCCTAGAAGAAGTACTAGTGTATTTTCCATCACTAAGAGGCAATCCAAAGTAAGAAAAGAGTAAGCAAAGCAAGGTTAATGTTGTAAAGTCATTTTCTATTTATTTGTAACCTAGTTTGTGGTTCTTATCTGTATTTCTTGTATTTGAGCTTGTACAAAGTTTTTCCACCTCCAGAAAGTTTTCGAGAATGAGTGATTTTATATTAGATGAGATCGTGAGAGCTGGAACTTGCATTAGTTACTTCAAGAAAGTGGAGACCAAGTAAAATCCCAGTGTTCGCATTGGTGAGTCTTCGCTTCAAGATATTCATTGTAAATCATCAACACAAAGCGATTCAAGCTATTCACCCCGCCCCCTCTAGCTCCTGAAATGTTTTAACAAGTGGTATCAGAGTGAGGTCGTTCTTCTTGGACTAATCAATGAAGAAGCAAAGAGCTAAAGGAAGAAGAAGAAGAAGAAGAAGAAGAAGAAGAAGCTTGAAACCCTAATTTCAACAAGTCAAAGATTTATCATTTAAGGAGCTCAAGTTCAAAAATAGAGTGTCAAGATGGATTCAGATATGATATCCGAGCACCCCCGCTATTTGGAATAGGAAGCTTCAACCTTTGGAAATCAAAGGTTGAAAATTTCTTCATGATGGAGATAGAGTAATGGTTTGCTCTAATGGAAGAATTTCAAGTTCCAACAGATAGCAAAGGAAAGCTCCTCAAGAAAAAAAATGGACCGAGGAGCAACTAAGAAAATCTGAGGCAAAGAATAAGGTAATCAAAGTTTTGGTTAATTTATTGCCTAACAATATTTTGTGCAAAATAAGTTATTACAAGAGCGCAAATTAATTGTGGAGCAAATTGGTCAAGCTCTATGAAAATTCTTCCTCGCTACAAAATGAAGACAAATTCAAAGAGAGAGACTCTTTGAGTGAAAAATGAGAGGATTCGAAAGTTGAGAAGTGTTCAACATCCGAGGAGAAAATTGAAGAAGCATGCACCTCAAGGTTTGAGGGAGAGAATAGATCATTGACATCGGAATAAGAAAAAGCATCATCATCATCTGAAGTTAATGAGGAAGAAGAAAGTGTCACCTCTACAAGTGCAATTTGTGAAGGTATATCAATTTTAAATTGTAAAAAATAAAAATCATATTATATGCTTATGCTTTGAGTGTAGGGAAAAAATAGACTATAAGAGCAAGTACCCAAAATTAGCCAAAAAGAAAAATGGCTCTCGAGATAAAGGAGAAGCCAAGAGAGGGTGACTCTGTGATACAAAAGGACAAGGAGCACATTGTGTATTCTTTTACAATCACAAGGGGCATTATCAGAACCAATATCCAAAGGAGAGAATTTTGGCCAAGAAGAAAGGAGAAAGCTCAAGTCAAGGGAGAGCTTCTAAAGGCAAAACTAAGATACGATTAGGTAATGGTACTTATTTAAATAATGATAAAAAGTATGCTAAAAATAATTTCTATCATTTTAATGCTATTTATCATAAAAATAGGAAGCATGAAAAACCTAGGGAAAATTACACATCATTTTAGGCTAGAACTATATTACCTAAGGATTGGAAGATAAAAAAAAATATTTTAGGCAAGAACCCTAAGGATTTTGGATATATGCCTAAAAGGAGGAATGTTCAAGGAATTCAAGAAAAATCTAAATTTAAGGATTTAAAAATAGAAAATCAAGCCTTGAGGTCAAGACTTGAAAAATTAAAGAGAACCCTAGAGAAAATAATAAATAGTGTCAATGGGTCAAAGAAATCAAACCTAGGCAAGCTAGAGTCATCCAAGGGCAAGAAGGGTTTGGGGTACAAACCTAAGTACAAGAAAAAGGTGGTCTCTTATCATAGAGTTCTATATAGTTATGGAACTAACTCTAGGTCTAAGAGTTAAGACAAAGTTACAAAATAAATTATCCTTAGAGTTAACCTTGAGGAGACTAGTGTGACCTAGGCTTCTAAAAAGCCTAGGAAGGTATCAAGGGAAGTTATCCCTAGTGAATACCTAGGACACCCAAGGAGAACCAATAGGGTCCTAAGAGTATATTCTCTACACCCTAGGTGGGTTTAGAGTGTGTCAACTCTAAATGGCAGGTAGTTAAACCGACCATGTTAAAGTTGGCACTTTGGGATATTTTCAAGATAATGCTACACCTTAAAAATGAAGGTTTAAATTTTTACTCATGAAAGAGTAAGAATATGTCTATAAAATTTGAAAACTTGAACTTAATCAAATTGACACAATTATGGTAGAATCTAAAGAAATGTCAAGTTGGAATTTTGGCATTTTCTAGGAACAAAAGGGCAATGATGCGGTGATAAGGAGGGGCCCACCCGACAGGGGTCGGTTGCCACGATGGAGGTTAGAATCAAGGTGGTCAACGTTCAGATATCATATGGCCAAATAGAGGGCAATCACATTGGTCGGTTGAGCAATTAGGCCCTCGATCGGGAGGCAAAGGCTCCAGTCCGACCCCACCTTTGGCTCAAGTAGGTCTTAAACAACCGGCACTCAATGGAGTGTTAGATGCCAGGAGGAGGAAGCGACGATATGCAGAATCTTCGTCGATCAACTGTCCTGCTTGGCCAGGCAATAGGACTCGGCACAGGTTCAGCGGAGTTCCGGCCGAGCGAGCACGGCATGGGCTTAGCGGAGTTTTGGCCGAGCGGATAAGGTACAGGTGCAGCGGAGTTCCAACCGAGAGGCTTACCCGCTCGGCCCGACAACAGACCCACTGTGTTATCTCTCGACATCCTTTTGGGAGTTAGTGCCGCTAACAGCAGGTATGGCCGACGGGAAGATCATACGATGGAAGTTTCCACTGTCACATCAGAGATATGCTCGACTTGTTAAGGTATTGTGTCAGGGACACTTTACTGACAAATCTTTTCAAGAGAAACTTTGAGAAGCATGCTCGCCTGGGGAAGCGTATGCGCTCTACAGGAGCTCTATATAAAGGAGGGTCCAAGCAGCAACGGAGGTACACGATACACACTATTTGTGCTACAGTCTTCATTCTTGTTGCTCTACCTTCTACATCTTCGCCGATGACTGACTTGAGTGTCGAAGGGCCAACATCGGGGACCCTTCCCTGGCTCGGGACTGACGTCATATGTCTTGTAGGGCGGAGTGGAGTCTACCAGCGGTCAGCGGGACATCCACATCCCCAGCTTTCCATCTCATCGACTTTCAAACAGGATCAGGTAAAAATTAGGTTTATTTTAAATTTAGTGATTAATTATTGATACTTAGATAGATAATCTAAGGATTTTCTTTATGCTAAAATTGTCATGATTGTATTCCCTATCACATGTCATGGCATCATTGCCTTTGCATTCATATTGTTATGAAAAATGTCACATGTCATGTCATACATACATCATTTAACATGATAAATTTCTTTTTGAAAATATGCATTTAATATATGTCATGATCATTTCATGCATACATTTTAAATCCTTGTAATTAAGGACAATAACATCAATTGGCATCCTAAGTTGAATGATCAAAATTTAAATGTCTAGTTAAAAATGCACGATCCCTTAGTTCTAGGAAAAATCTATTTTACATCTCATAAGACCATAGGTTTAACTTGTATGTTCTTTTGAGACACATTAGATACAAATGAGATGTTAGGAGGATAAACAAAACTCAAGATTCTGCTTTAGTACATCTTTTTGGAGTTTTAGTATCATGAAAATAATAGATTATGTGAAATCCAAGCATTGGAAAAGCTAATGTACAAGTCATGTATATTTAGCCCAAAGAATATGGCTAAAAATTTATTTTAAAAATTATTTCAAAACCATTTTATAAAACCTTGGTGAAGTCTATCTTTTGATAGGAATCACCGTTGATTAGTTGGATACAAAGTAAAGTGAAACAATGAAGTTTGCAATGGTTTCCAATTTTGTATCAATCTTTAAAAATGAAATGTATTTTCATATAAAACTATTTTTTCTTGATAGTATATGACATACATAATGTCTATATAAAATTTCATTATTATTCAATAATTGTAGAATTATTTATGATTTTCTAAATTATTTTCGGAAATTAAAAAATCAAATACGGATAATTGATTGAGTCAATCGATTACTTCACTCCAATCGACCAGGGAAATCAATTGAGGTAAATTTTCACGAGCACAGAGGCTTGTAAAATAAATCAAGTGATCAATTAAACTCCATAATAGATTGGATAATCGATTAACATTGACGTAATCGATTGAATCCCAACTTCAATCGATTCGGAGAGGCTGTAATTAATTGGTAGCGGAAAATAATCGATTAAGAAGGCTAATTTTGCATAAAATGGTTTGATTTCAGTCCATTAAATCATGTTTAGTTGAGTTAATCATCCCTAATCCTCCAAAGTACTTTGATAAGTATTTAAAGGTTTTTTTTTTATGAAAATAATAAAGGAATGGTTAAATGAGACTAATTTGGAGTTTAGGAGGAAGTTTGGATAAAAGTTAAATTTTCAACCTCAGAACTTTAATTTTGGATTTCCTAAAGGTTTAAGAACTTAAAATCATTGTTGATGCAATGATAAAAGTTTAGATCATATTTTAAGGGAGAGTTTCTTCCTAAAGACACGATTTTTTTATATTAAGGGGACAATGGAAGATTGAAAATATTCATTGTGATAGATGAATGCTCAAGATTAAGCATAATATACAATGAAAGGTATGAGACTTTTATTAGGTTCTTTTGAACATAATGACTCTCAGGAAGAGTTTTCGATGTATGTCAAAGGGGGAGAAAATGTAGGGTTTAAGTTAGAAACTCTCATTCATGCCTTGGCATGGGTTGAAGAAGAAAGTTGGGCTAATAGGTTAGTCTAACTTAAGCATATTATCAAATATCAAAAAGAGAAAGATTGTCGGGAGATTGTTGGTGCAATCATCCTCACGTCAAGGTTGACCAGTTTAACTAAGCTCAAGTGGATTTGAGCTTGAATTTTGATGTTTTGACAATATATGAGTAGAAGTCAAATAAGTCAAGGTTGACCGAATACTTGACAATATATGAGAGAAAAGTCAAGTAGGTCATGGAGGACCGGATACTTCCTAATTGTAAGTTAGGCAAGGTAAAATCCTAACTCGAGGGTTAGGTAAGGGTAAAATCCTAACTATGGTTAGACAAAGGAAAGTCCAAGTAAATCAAGGAGGATTATACGTTGGCAAAGGAAAGTCCAAGTGAATTAAGGAGTACCGCGCGTTGGCAAAGGAAATTCCTAACTATGATCAGGCAAAGAAAAGTCTAAGTGGATCAAGGAGGGTCACACATTGGCAAGAGAAAATCCCTAACTACGGTTAGGCAAGAGGAAATTTCAAGTGGGTAAAGATGAACCGCACTTGGCGATGAAAAGTCCAATGGGAAGTTGGCACGAGATGGAAAGTCCAAGTGGATCAAAGGTTGATCAGACACTTGGTGAGGAAGTCTCAACAAGTCACAGTTAATCAAATGTTGGACAAGGAAACCTTAGACTTAGATTAAATAAATTAGGGTTGGGAAATAGATTGTCCCTAAACTAATTGATTAGGTAATCGATTAGGAGATTCTTGTGAGAACACTGAAATTACCCGAATCGATTAGTCAATCGATTGGACCAAGCCTAATCAATTGGACCAATCGATTAGGGTCAGGAGTTTCGTGAAGATGAATTCATGAAAACAAGGTTGAATTAATTAACCCAGTCGATTCAACTACTACGAATCGATTAGGCAGTGTTTTGTCGTGAGGAGGAGAATCGATTAAGGCAATTGATTAAGAAATTTTAATCAATTAAGGCATTTTCACGAGATAATAGAGGATTGTAGAATTGATTGGATAATCGATTAAAGCCTTCTGAATCGATTGGGATGGCTCACTAATCGATTAGGGTTCGAAAAAGAGCCAGTCTGCGGGTGCGTGAATGGTCGGATGGCGTGATAATCAATTAGGGAAAAACTAAATTGATTGGGAGCCGTCAAAGAACCTTAAAAAAGGGTTTTCATGGATATTTCAAAGCAACTCTCGCTTACATCTCTTACATCGGTTCTTGAGTGTTTGGAAAAGAAGTGTTGTTACATTTTCCACCACCAAGAGGCAATCAAAAGCAAGAAAAGAGCAAGCAAAGCAAGATTCATGTTGTAAAATCATTTTCAATTTCTTTGTAACCTAGTTTGTGTTTCTTATTTGTATTTCGTGTATTCAAGCTTGTATGAGGTTTCTTCACCTCCAAAAAGTTTCTAAGAATGAGTGATTTCATAGTGGATGAGATCGTGAGAGCTGAACCTTTAGATTAGTCACCTCAAGGAGGTGGAGACGAAATAAAATTCAAGTGTTAGAATTGGTAAGTCTTTGCTTCAAGATATTCGCAACAAATCATCAACATAAAGTGATCAAAGCTATTCACCCACCCCCCACCCCCTCTAGCTCCCGAAGTGTCCTAATGTGTGTGTGTGTGTGTGTGTGTGTGTGTGTTAGCCCGCACACCTGTTCCGTGTACACTCCTGGGCGGTCCTCACATGTCTGAGCACCTGGAGCCCCTCCCGGGTGCCCTAATTCTCAAAAGTGAATCAGGGCACCTAGGAGAGGCTTCGGGCACCCGGACATGTGAGAGTCGTCTAGTAGTGTATACCGAATGGATATGCAGGCTAACAATTCTCTCTCTCTCTCTCTCCCCTGGAATGATTATGTTATATAAAATTTTATTACGTTGTGGGCCTTCCGCGATAATGAATTCAACACCTGGAATGATTCCAAGTGCCTAAATTCATTCCAGCAGCATTTTTTTGTTTATTTTTTTAGCTCCATGGTTAAGCCAATTAGATTTTATCTTAGGACTTAGAGATTGAGTTATAGTGTTCAAGCTAAAAAAAATTAAAGCTAAAAAAATATTTGGTACTCACTGAGTATAATATATGTATTTAGGATATTTAGGGTTTAAGATTTGAAAAAATAATTTAAAAATAAAAATCAAGACGGTTGGATCAATTCTAGATGCCTCGACTAAAGAGTCGTGGACCATTCTGTAGGGAACAGTCCATAGCATATCATGGCACTATATATATATAGTGTAATGATATCCTGCGGACCATTCCTTGCAGAACAGTCGATGATTCTTTTTTTTTTTTTTTGAATTTTTTGTTGAGGCGCCTAGATTTAATCCAAGCACCTTGACTCTATTTTTTTATTTTTTAAATTTTTAAAAATAAAAAATTCCTTAAAATATCCTAAATATATATTTTATATCCCATGAGCACCTAAAATTTTTTATCTTGAACACTATAACCCAAGAGAGAAGTCTGAACCCTAGAGGGAAAATCTTATTAGCTTAAACTCATTATAACTCAACTCCTAAATCCTAAAATCTTAAACCCTATATACATATAATATACCTTGTGAGCATCTAAAAATTTTAATTTTGAATACTATAACCGAAGAGAGAACCCTGAACCCTAGAAGAAAAATCTTATTTGCTCGAACACATTATAACTCAACTCCTAAATCTTAAAATTTTAAACCTTAAATACATATAATATATCCTAAAATAAAATAAAAAATAATACTGAGATGAATACAGGCACCTGGAATGATTCCAAGCACTTGTACAAATTTGTTCACGAGCGCTATATCAATTCCAGGCATCCTAAGTGACGTCCGGACGAGTCCGCAACTAAAGGTCCATAGCATATATATATATATATATATATATATATATATATATATATATATATATATATATATATATATATATATATAACATTTCCTTAAAGAGACATTATACCTCGTGAATATCTAAAAATTTTAATCTTGAACAGTATAACCCAAAAGGGATGTCTGAATACTAGAGAAAAAAATCTTATTATCTTAAACTTATTATAACTCAACCCCTAAATTTTAAAATCTTAAATCCTAAATACATATAATATACCCTATGATTATCTAAAATTTTTAATTTTGAACACTATAACCTAAGAGGAAAGCCTTAACTCTAAAAGAAAAATCTTATTGACTCAAATTCATTATAACTTAACTCCTAAATTCTAAAATTTTAAATCCTAAATATATATAATATACCTAAAAAAAAAAATGTTCTGGAGTCAATTCAGGCGCGTGGATTAACTCCAGGCGCCTGAATTCAACCCCGAGAGCCTGGAGTCAATCAAGGCGACCAGGGTCTCTAGGGTCGCGCGGCGTATATATAACATCATATCTAAAAGAAATTAATTTTTTTAATTTTGAAACTATTATTTTATTTCCTATCATACAAATTTTGTTTCTAATATCATATATGACAATAATTGTCATTTCAAGTATTTTAATTTTTTTTATTGTTCAATTTTTTTAAAAGAATTTGGAAGGATTTACTTTTTACAGAGCAGAAGTTTTTTGCAATTAAAAAAAGAAATGGTGCAGGTTGGTAAATTTCAAAGGTTAGCCTAGAAAAAAAATGGATCAACTAAGCTAGTCCTGGTGACTTAGATAAAAATAACAATGTATTCAATGAACGCATTGATTTGTTTACTTTTACTTGTGGTCCAGTTGTCTTTTAAATGTTAATTCAACGGCTTACGACAGTTAGATTTGACTTGTACAATTGAGAACTAATGTGGGTTCCCCCATTTATTTATTGAAATATCAATTGAAGTTTTGACTCCGGACTTTTTAAACTTTTTCATCGTATAAGATTCATTTTTAAAAAAATTTCGTCGATCATCCTTGATTTATTTAAAATTTTCACCCCTTAAAATTCACTCTCCATAATTTCACCAAGCATATTGTTATTTTAACTTGTTTAGATTTTTAATCATGTAGGCTTCATTCTCCCAAAATTTCATCAACTATTTAATCATCCTTGACCTATTTAAAATATTCATTTAGTATTCATTTTTCTAGGAGTCCCAAAGGATTCGTTCAAGGCTATTATTATACCCATATGATTATTTAGACTATGGATATGATATCATTTGATAGGACTAAAAAAATTTACATATCTCTACAATTATATGATATTATCCATTTTAGGTCTAAATCTTCATAAATTTATTTTTGATCTCTACCCAAAAGGTCTTATATCAATAGAAATATCTTTTATTTTTTTTAATTTATGATATTTTCTATGTATTTTCAATATTATGCTTTGATTGTATTCTCAACCGTAATAATAGAGTGTCTTCTTAATTTCTTAAATATCTAAGGATCGAGTTCCAGTTTCAATGAATTAATAGATAAATTTTTTAAAATAAATAATTGATTTAAGAATACTAGATTGATAGATTATTTTGGTCCAAATGACTGATAATTATGGCGGAGCCAGCCTGGGTGATCTACCCAAGCTGATTCCAGGTTGTGAGCAATGGTCGCTGATTTTGAAATCGTCGTCCCGGGCTAATTCCTCTTTTTCTCGTGTTTTTCATTTGTTTTCCACTGTATATTCGAGATTCGTTGTCGTCGGCCTCCGGGCTACAGCCCAGGTAAGTCATAACTTGGCTCCGCCCTGGCTGATAAATCAAACTAGTCAATTAAAAGAAATATCTTTTTTATGTTAAAAATAATTTGTTTCACTTTCAGCTTTAATCATGAGTCCACTCGATCCGAAGGCGTTTTTGAGCTGTTATTTTCAGCCTGAGGAGCACACGCGGGTACATGCGTGAAAAGAGGGCAAAAGTAAACGCAAACAGTGACGCTGTGTCACAAGGCACTCGCGGATGATGGATAAACCCCCATATCATTCACATGTTTAATTCACAAGATGTTTGATTTTAGGGTGGGTTGTTGCTCGCTTTCTAATAGAGGAAGAGTGGAAAAACTTCTTTAGCGAATGGCTAGAACTTGCTACGAGTTGCATTGCCCACTAAGTATTCGAGAGGCGAGTGTAGTTTAGTTGGTATAATCTTTCTTGAATTTAATATGGGTTGATATTTATGAGAGGACAAAAACGCACACATGTATATGAATAATTATCTTCGGACAGGTATATAATTTGTGCATTTTAATAATATATATTTATCTTTAGTTAAAAAAAACTTAATGATGTGATTGACACTAAAAAAGCACTTTTGGTGGTGTAGATATTGTATATTTATCATGTTTTATAATTCCAATAGAGTGATAATATCTCGTCATTTTCTCCTTTTCTTTTACTTTTCTTTGGATGTAGCCATTTATTCACTAATATTATGAGTTGATACCCTTATCCGTTGCATAATTGATCCATAATTATCAAATTTAATATTTTTAAAATGGTTAATTATTAGGTTAGCATACTTTTAGTATTGTCTCAAGTCTAGAATTACCTTTATAACAATTCAAATCTACCAGTGTTTTTTTTATTTCTAATATAGCATGTGATATGATGATATCTCCCCATCAAAATGATCTAATTTAGTATTTGATTAATCAATTTTATTAATCTAATGTTATAAATATAATAAATATCTTTACAAATTCATTAAACTGAAATATGATTTAAATAATTCACCATCCAAATGTGAACAATAAAAAATAACTAAATATTTTGAAGTGTAATTTAAACGGTCACTCGATAAAAAGAATACAGATCTTACAATGACTTTTATATATATATATATATATATATATATATATATATATATATATTAATTGAATGAATCTTAAATTTAAAATTTTCAAAAAAAAAAAAAAGAAGTTTAAACAGCTTTAGAAATATTGATATCGCTCAAATATATTTGGTTCATTTATTTATGAAGTTTATTTGTTTTATAATGTTTTTGATTAGTTATATTCATGAGTGTTAGAATTCAACATCCAAGTAATTTTGTGAAATATTAAATCAATGAACAAAAATAAAGCATTTTATAAGCGTTGAAATTAATTTTTTTAATTAGCACATTATAAACCACAATAAATACCAATATTCTGCTAATATTATAAAATAAAGAGAAATTTTAATAACCAATCCAGCACATACATATTTAAGTAACGATCTTAAGGAAATTTCATAAATGATGAAAACTTGTAGCAATTTTATAGATACAACAATGTTACTAAAATAACAATTCAATATTCAATTTACAATGTCACAGTGCTCAAACATTTATAAAAAAAATATGGTAAATTACATATAAATTTCAATCTAAAGTTTTCATCCAACTTTGTAAAATTTCAGCAAGGGAACTCCAATTAAGAAAGCTTTCGGCTAGTGATTGACTGCAAAAAAAATATATATATAGTTAGATTATATAATCATTCAACTAAACAACAAGCAATATAATATTACTCACAATATATATAAGTCAACAATTATATTTGCAAAAAGATGTGAAATGGTTTCGAGTACACCATAAGACCTTTTTAGATATGATCTATCCTCTAAACAAGCTACGGATGGATCTATAGTATTGCCAAGTTATGAAAAATATCAAATAAAATCATTTCATTCTATCTAATTTTTATGATAAATATCAATAGGGCTATAAACGAGTCGAGCCGAGTTTTAGAGTGTTCGGACTTATTTGATAAGGTAACCGAGCCGAACTTAAAATGAACCAAGTCTTTGAAATAATTGTTCAAGCTTAACTTAGTTTATTTTTTATGAGCTTGATCAACTTATTTGAAACTTAGCTTGAGGTTAGTTTGTTTAGATATTATCGAGCTCTCAATTCAAGCTTAGCTTGAGTTTGGTTCGAGCTTGGTTCTATTAGTGCATTTGGCACCAATGATCAAACCTGAGTTTTGATGAATGACAAATGTATTAAAGTCAGATTTGTTGTTGATCTAACCTTGTTATTGAGTGTGCAGAGTTGACTGAGGTCAAGAGGACCTGACACCAGGCAGGAAGTCCAATCGAGATGTGCGATTCCCGATTAACAAAGTCCAAATGTAGGATTTTAGCAACAGGAAGTCCGGATGTGTCATTCTAGCAGGATATCGAGATGTTCGATTCTCGGTTGGCAAAGTCCGGATGTGCAATTCTGGCATGAAAACTTGGTGGGTCAGATTGACGTCAATGAGGTAACTTGACACTTGATAAGTGGAGGTAAGTTATTGAAGAAGAGTGACTAAGTGAGGATGCGTCACAATTGAGGGGATAGTAGGCGTCGATCTAATTTATGTCCCTTTTGAAAACCTAAATTGAGACCCTGATTAGATTCTAGTCTGGAAAATAGGATCTAATTAATACTATATTTATTGTGCTAACTCTATTTTATAAATTACTATTTATTTTAAGCTAACATGGACTTGCAGGATCGAATGACACAAATTCATCTTAGATGAATAGTGATGGAAGTGCCTCTGAGCTGACTGGAGGCGCCCTCACGCGTGGGTTGAAGGCGCATTGGAGCTAAAGGAAGGTGCCCTTGCGCCTAGGCTGAAGGTGCCTTGGAGATGATGGAAGGTGCCTTAAATCAGATGAGAACGTTAATTACTTCGTCGTGGATAAGAAGTCGTTTCTTTGGGGATAAGTCCTGGGGTTGAAGGCACCTCCATGAGCATTGGAGGTGCCTCCAACAGTCGACAAAAGGCTTGTTCGAGCAGTAAGAAAACAAGAACAAAAATTAGCGATCTTTCATTATTTCTATTGTTTCATCTATGATCCAACGCACCGCTACTCTGTTGAGAAGCTATTTCACCCAACACCGAGCTCGATCCTAGAAATTACAAGTGTTGGGTAACCTTTATTTATAGTCATTTTCTTTGTTATTATTTAAAAGGAAAGTATAGGGTTGTTACACTTTCCTTTCATACGTTCTATATTCGATTCTTTCTTCCGGTGGTTCCAAAATAGACTATTAGTGGATTACCCATCAATAGGTCCGCGAAACCTAGGCCTTGGAGTAGGAGTCGCCGAAAACTCCGAACCAAGTAAAACCGCTTGCGTTATTGTCTTTTTCCTTTTCTGTTCTTATTTTTGCTGCGCTTACGTATTTTGTTTTTAAATTAGAAAAAAAAATTCAAAACCACGTGTTCACCCCCCCCCCCCCTTCTCACATGTGTCTCGATCCAACAGATTCATTTAAATGTTATCGAGCTCTCAATTCAAGCTTGTTTGATTGTTTAAACTTTTAGTTGTTTGATTGGTCATTGAGCTTGATAATTCAAACTTATTTATTTTATTTTATTGTTTATTTAACATATTGATAAGAGTTTTATTAATGAATATGGTTCGTTCACGAACGTTAATGAGCTGAACACATATGTGTTCAAACTTTATTTGTTTAGTTTAACGAGCTGTTCAAGTTTGTTTATTTAATTGATCTTGTGTATATTGAATGAACATAAATAAGTTCTTACCGAGCCGAACGCCAAGTTTGTTCACGAACGATTGATTCATTTACAATCCTAAATATCAAGATGAGTAGCTATTTTATAGGAAAAGTTATCTTAATGGTTGGCGCATTCAATCATCCTTGAAGAGAAGCTCAAACAATAAAAATTTCAATGACTGAAAGATCTTAATTAGCAGTTCAATGGTTGCATTAAGCAGAAACAATAAAAATGGTGATGAGTCAACTTGGTCAAATCATCTACTATCACTCAAATGGAGTTTCGGCCCTTCTGTGAACTCAAGAACCTTATAATAAAATATATTGTGACATGCTCCCACTTCTATTCTGAAATTGATATCCTCTGTGACAGTCTTGTTGGTCATTGGTACTCTATCTTCATCTGCTGGAGCACTAAACATCTAGTCACTAAGCACAGAATGTCCCAATTTCATACCGTTGGACCTCTTAATGCTTCTTACACCCTAGTACTGCTAGGATGAACTATAAAGTGGGACCAATGTGCCTCTCCCATCAATTGCTCCTTAATTGTGTATCTTTGGCACACGCTACCTACCCTAAAATCATGGTACCCTATCATCATCTCGAGTGAAACTAAGCTTAGACTCTTGCCTCAACTCACCAACAACCAAGAGGTATCAATTTTGTTTCATAAATCAACATTGAATAATTATTCTCCTCTTAATCAATTCCAATGTTTGATGAACATCACGCATACCAAAAGTGTACCTATCTTTAAAAGATCTACCACAAACTGAAGGAGAAACCAAATACTATTAATGATTCATTCTTAGGAATGAAATCTTGAAATTATATCCCTACACTAAGCAAGAAGAAATCTCCTGAGCTGCTGGCTCTTGTGGAGTTTCTTTTGGCAATTTGATGACACCTAATTGAAGGTAATTTATCATCAACTTTTCATCCATTTTTATTCTAGTTCTCCGAATAAGGGAAACTTAAAACTAAACTTTTATCCTTGATAGCAAAGCGGGAAGGGAGTCTTTCCCTATCTAGCTTTAAACCTATATATAGCTCCCTAATCTTAATAATCACACATATTTCTAAGGCCGTTATAATCTATACGAAATTAATTACGAACTATGAAACAAAACCAAATTAAATTAAATTTCTAGTAAAAATTTTCTATAATTTTCTATAATATTAATAAGATAATTAGCTACATGAAGACTACTTTTGCTCCTAAAGAGGAAGACATAACAAAATACTCTTATAAATATTAAATTTTAAAATTAAATTCTTAATTTTCATTATTGTCATTCCTACTATTATTGGGTCTCATCAATATGCATTCAGAGACTTAGCGCAAAAGTAAAATTGTTATCATGTGACATTAAGGTCAAGAGTTTGACTCGTAAAAATAGTCTCTTGCAAAATACAAGATAAAACTACATACAATAAACCCAATATGATCCGATCCTTTTCCAATATCAACACTAATGGAAACTTCATGCACCGGACTGTCCTTTATCAATAGGCATTCTTAGAATCATTGGTAAAAGAATTATTTTAAGTAGCTCCAAAGATAATCACTAGTGCAAAATTATAATTGAAGATGTTTATTTACTAAAGATTGATATGGGAAAAGCTTTATTTGGTAAACTAGCATCCCCTTCTTCATGTATTGTTATTATAAAGGTTTTAAGGAAGATGGATTGTAAGGATCGAGGCTATTATCTCTTCTTTAGTGGAGGCTTGACAGTTTTGTAGTAGCGAGTCTGGTATTTGTTTGAAATGTTCTCATGGATTGCAGTTTGCACAAAGGTAATCCACTCTATCCTTTACCTAACCTATAATCTGTGAAGATCTATACATCTAGGTAATTCAAATGACACCATCAAAGCTAACAATTTCAGATATAAGTGGAGATGATCAGCAAATTTTAAGTGTATTGCAATTTCAACGAAACAATCATTTTCTCAAAGGTTGAAGAGATAGCCACATGAAACTTCAAAGTTTTGCTAGGTAAGGCAGACTAACGATGCAAGCAGGTGATCTTGCAACATGGTTTATATGCAACTACCATGACCGATCTTTTAGATATCAGTTTTAAACTAGGCAATATCCAGCCAAATCAAGAAATTTTGTTCAAGGTGATAAAAAAGGGAAAATCTGTAAGTGGAGGATGTAGGTTAGTAAATTTTGCAATGGACCACTTGATGGGATAACTTGAGCATTTATGTCGTCCTATCTTTTTAAGCTCTCAAGTGAGATCCACCTTGATCAATTCTTGATAAATCCACCTGAAGGAAGAACAACCTAGCTACTAGGTGATCAGGCAGTCCCATTGGAAATCTGCCTAGGCTTACCATGATTTTCATGTCATGTTCGACTTTATCATCTAATCTGTATAACACTTCGGTGACAATAGGAGTCACAATCTCCTCTTTTTTAACATTGACTTATATATAAAACACTGATATAATATCAAAATAGTATCATTTCAATCAAAATTCCAAACTCTAACATAGTTCAACATTTCAAACCTTCGTGAGAAGAGAAAACATTAATGAAAATATAGTAAAATAATTAAATAGAAAGTACACAGGAAAGGGAGAAAACACACTGGTGATGAGAGTAGGGGGAATCATAGTTAGAGAATCAATGAAAATTATAGTTGAACTATTTTATATAGAGAATAGATAGAAATTATGGTTGCCTTTAAGTAAGCGAAGCATCAAACAAAAAATAAATTTTCCCCACTATACTACTTGGACCATCCATGGGACCACCTGGGCTACCTAAGTTGTCTCGGTGGTCTTCTTGGGTGGCTTTCGAATGGACCACCTAGGCCAGGTGAAGCCTACTTGAGCCTTATCTTAAAAAAAAAAAAGGAAGATGAAGCCTACTTGAAAGAGACTAGGTTACCATCTAAATTGATTTTTAAAATATTGCTCTAGAACTAGTATAGCGATCTCAAAGAAAACAATTGAGAGAATTTTCTTAATTATATATGACCAATAAATTATCAATAGGTGATGAAGACTAGTTTACCATATCCTTTACCTGTGTTGTTTAACTTAATTAAGCTTAAGAAAGTAATGGAAGAAGGTTAGGAGATTATGAATTAGAATCCCTTCCATTCAAACACTAGCCACGATAGCACATTAATATAATCTTTATTACTTGTGAGTATTTGAGTTGCACATTAATAAAATGAACCCTCTGTCATCCTTACTACTATAAATCACCCTTCAAAATAATTTTTGATTTAATGAATGTAGAATTTGTTTTGAAGGTGTTACTGGCCTTGCAAGTTTACCCAATATTTGGAACAATCAGAAGAAAGATGGATAATTACTCTACATTAGCATAAAAATTATTTTCAATAAAGCATTACTTAAAGATGATAAATAGTATAAATTATGCTACCTATTTCCTCATGCTGGAACAACATAAAGTCATGAAGATACAAAATCTGTCATCTTATGAGACATTTTTTTAAGTGCAGGTAGGTAATAGTGTTCTCAACCTTCTTTTTAGTGACAAGGAAACAACGATACTCCAAGATAAACTCAACAAAGGATAGCATATAATAAAATAATTTGGTATACTGACCTAATTAGCCATAAGCTCAATGAACCAACTGTGCAATTGCAGAAAACGAAAAGATAGCAATATAACTTCTGTCAGTTCAATCATACAAAATAAAAGCACTAGGATTACACATAATAATTAAGCTTCTTTCCAGCCCAAACATGAAATGCCACAAAATGGAAACAAAAGCAACATACGAAAAACTAGCTATATAGCTAAAATTAAAGTGATCCCTAGATGTCTCTGTCTCAATTATTTTCATAACAACCAATTTTCCTTTATTAATTTATGTATAATTATTTTTAAGAATATGTCCAATAAAACTATTTGGTTTTAACCAATATATATCTTGAGACATTACAAAACAGACCAAAACTCATCGCATTTGACTGTGAAAGTTAACACCTATGTGTCATCAGTGTATTCCCCCATTAAATCAATCTACTTTCACTTTAGGTATGTTTATTTATGTTCAATATACCTTAAGAGTTTGAATAATTTGATTGCATATCCAGGTGAGTTGATGCATAATCCCAAAGCATATTAAACGGACCAGTATGGTATCTGTTGGTTTAAAAAGAGTAATCAAATAAATTGTCAATATTTTGTGCCAACTTGGAAGTTCTCGATAAGTAGCACACAGAATTTATATATTTTTATTCTCTGTTCTTCAGCAAATCTGGATGTTTTCATTCAATTAAAAGACCCAATTAGCAATGACCCCATAATTAAAGAAGCATGTGAATTATATGTTTTGTAAAACATACCAAAGAATGAAAGCAACAAGAAGCTTAGCTTTCTTCTCACCTTAAAGTGAAATGCTCCTGAACAATTTCTTCACTATTGTATAATGAAGAATATAAAAAATTAACGTCTGTTTTCCTAGAAAAAAGAGATTTTGTAAGAAATATTACATGTATTCGTGTAAACATGACCAAATTAAAGAAAGTAGCCTCAATAAGTTCTCTCCTTACCTTCATCGAGGGATGTTGGTTGCTGTCTACGTTCCGTTCATAATTGATGTGAACCTTTACCAGACGGGAAAAAAAAAAGTCGGTTCAACAAGGTCTCTTGGAGCATCTTCAAAGAATACATTCCTCCAGCCAAAAATTAGCAAACGTACGACCGGCCAAATAAATATTTCCAACAAATAAATTGAAACCTGCTCGTGATGGGTCTTCAAGCGGGAGGGTCCTTCTGAATCACAAAATGAAGATGTGGCTTTCCATCTTCGGACAAAATAGTGTACGGAGACGCAGACAGCCGAACTCTAGAAATCAGTACATCAATCTGCAGGGAAGAATTTAAAACAAAAAAAAACAAAGAACAAAGCAAGCAAAAGAAATTGTTCTGTTTTAATGAATAGAAATATAAACAAAAGAAGAACAGTAAATTCCATTAAATTCGAACAGATGGCAGGAATAGGCGGTACGGGTATGCAAATTGGTTTCTTCCTTTCCCCGATGCGAGAACTCTCCTCGGAAGTCACGCTTCCAGGCCCAATTCAATCAAAAGATTTTCTTTCCTATTTTCATTCAAGTTCGCGTTCCAATCCGGTCTAATGTCTAAATCGAGCAAAACAAAAACAAAAGTGAAGAAGCGTTCAAGACGAGACACAAGTACACCCTGTAATCACATGCCGAAGCCTCCTCGGAAACCACGCTCTACAAGACAGAGGAGGAAGGTAGGCTAATCGGCATGAGTTAAAATGTAGCACAGCCTGCACCCCCAAGCTCGAGGACGAAGGCAAAACCGAAAAGATCGAATAAAATAAAATAAAGCAGATCGCAAGCGTGCAAATCGTAGCCACGGCTTGACCATTCCATCTCTCTCGTCCCATTCCTCCACGCAGAGTAACGAACAGGACGTAGATCTGGGCAGCGGGGAACCGTGCCGTGCCGGTGGCGCAGAGATCATCGGGATGACAGACAGAGCAGTGAGCACGCAACAGCGAAGTCACCGCGCCCGATGCCCTCCCCGCTGCGTGCTCACTCTCTTCTGTCAGCCTAAATGATCACCTCCCAATAAATTCAAAACAAAGACGATTCGTGCGTCGATCAATCAGAAGCAAATCCAAAAAACGGAGAAATATCACAAAGAAGCAAATCCCCAAAAAAAAGGAGAAACGTCTAGTGGTAGAATCACGCCTCCCCCTTTGCCTCTCTCTCTCTCTCTCATCCAGTTCTAGCCTTCTAGGGTTCGCCCACCTTTTATCGCCCACTTCGCACGTGTGGCTTCACCGTCGTACATAATTTGAATTAGAGCATGTTCGGGGGCCAACATGGAAATTGGACGCTGACTACGAAGCTGTCGTACACGCACAGTCCGACTCACCGACTGGACCATCGATCGCATGGACGTCGAGAGGGAAATGTTTTATGGTGAGTCCTCCCGAGGCTACCGTTTGACGACAAGCGAATGCCACGACGGCACCTCATCTGCCGTCCGATCCCCGCGGCGCGAATCTCGAAGCAGTTTTGTGTTTGATCGGATTCAGGTGGGGGTGCTTGAGCAGTTAACTCATTGGTGTACCACATTAACCAATCCGTTTTGGTGGTTGAGCAGTTAACATTTGAGCTACGCTTAGTTTTGGTGATCGACAATAAATGAGAGGAGGTGAAAAAACAAAACAGAAGTGAAAAAAAGGTAAAAGAACAGTGAAAGTAGAGGAAAAAAATAAAAAATAGCTTGAGCAAGGTTGCGAGATCATCCGTAGTCATAAAGTCACGAGTGAGGCCGCATACTGCCCCCAAGCGAGGCTGCTCACGACCATAAGTTGCTTCTATTGCGGCCGCAAGATTGACATTGTTGGGAGAGATGTGGTCCGGATTTTGGGTGTGGAAAGGACAAAAATGATATATGGATTTTTAAATTCTTCCGTCTATTATTTTATAATAAATAAATAAATAATACACAACATATTCTTTTGCTATAACATCAACCTGATTATATATTGGCCTTTTAATGAAAGACCTTATTAGATATTGACCTTCTAATGAAAGATTGATTTTTTTTTAATCAAGGTATTCATGCCTTTAGTCAGATTAATTTTAAAGATTGACATTATTCTCCTTGTTTGCTCACCGAGTAAATCTAGAAGTATAGTGACTTCTGACATATTAGTCTAGCAATCCCGGTAGTTTGAGCATAACAAGCAGGCAAAATATTGTCATGCCTTGAAATCAACCATATCTCTTATTGATGTGCCGATTTTTATTTTGGAGCAAAAGTGATAACGCTCAGCTCAAGCGGTCCAGTATCGATAGCCTCCAAATTAGATATAGACGGGTAAATTACAAGGGGGAAGACATTTTACCTTAGCACAATGACCTGTTACATAAGATATGTCAAGTACTCAATAGGATATTTTGTACCCATTGAAAATTAACCTCAAAACTTATTATAATAACTATCTATATAGTTACCAACTGTGTCAATCGGTGGGGACAAGATTAATCTTTCTTGATCAGACGAAAGGATGTGGTATATATTAGAGCGCATTTCACTGGCATGAATGCATAAAATGCCAAGTCAAGTATATTAATTCTTGGAGGGATATTTTTAGTGTCGCAAGTTGTATTTTTTTTTCAATTTTGGTCCTCGTTAATTCGTTATAAAAAACCAACGAATAGCAATGGACTTAGCGACGAAAAACAAATTTTGTTGCTAATTATCAATGGAAAATAAATTCCGTCACTAATACCATCGCTATTGAGGCGACGGAAAACTATAAATTATGTCTCCAGTTTGCAACGGTATTCATATTCCATCGCAAAATTCACGATTTTAGATTTTCCCAACCATTTTTCCCTATCTTTTCTCCTGAACTCTCCTCTTCTCTCAGTCCAATTGCTGGCCGACAGCTTCTTCGGCACACACGGCATTCTCCAACACACGGGTAAGTTAGATTTTTCCCTCTCCTCTGGCATGGGCCTCGCCCAAGCGACCTTGAGGGGGTCGCAGTTGGCATGGTCGACCACAGCCGAGCGTCACTGATCTTGGCTAGGCTCGACTGGCGTGGCAACACAATAGGTCGACAATAAGCTTGGTCGCGAGATCAGCTGACAGAGAGATCAAACCGGCGTCGAGCTTTGACGACGACAAGATTAGTCAGCCATGAGCTCAACCAGGAACGATCTTGGCCAGCCTCAAGCTCGGTAACGAGATCAGCCATGCCTGTAAGCTTGACCGCCCCTAGTCTCAACTAGCCTTAACTGCAAACTTAGTCGCGGTTAATCAGACAACAATGTTGGTTAGTTATTATTTAATCTCATATTGTATTTAAGGTATTATGTAATGTGATTAAAAATATCTATGTTTTTTTATCCTAAGGTATACTACTGCATTTTCTGATCTACACGATTTTCAGGTATACTGTGTTTTGTTGACGTTCAAACTGTACATCAGTACTCCAGTGCATTTCTCCCTCTGATTCAGAATAAATATGTTTTCGTACCTTCTCTTTAAAATAAAAAGTGGACGTTCCAGCACGAATTTCAGCAATTACTTGTTCTGATTCTACATATTGATTATTTTGAACTAAAATCAAACTCTTTAGTGGAATATTTACATTATGTAGAATATCCCGACTCTCAATAGTTACATACAAGTCCATAGAACATAGAAAAGCGGGATGCCCATGACGGGTACGTGTGGGATTACACGTTTGTTAATAATGAAACTTTTATTCTTAATAGAATACAATCTATATGAATAAAGCATAGATGTATAGAAAGTTAGAAAATGATTTCATCGCCTTAGAATATTTTACTAGATGATACGGTGATAAAGAGGGGTCCACCCAAGAGCGGACCAAAGCAGCGAGGATCGACTGACCTGGAGGTCAAAGTCAAATGGTCAAAGTCACAAGGTCAGACGGACCATGAGACTGCGGACTAGGTAGGGTTGGCTAAGCGAGCCCTCAACACTGGTCGAACGTGAAAGACCGACCAGACCGTCAGAACGACCGTCCTCCGCAACTTGCAGATGAGGTTAAGAGTCAAATACTAAGTTACCCAGCCCATCGTCCTTGCCGATCGGAATTAAGAGCTGATCAAGCATAGTGCGCCTCTCCAACAACCTGAAAGCCAAGTGAAGAATACGTCAGTAGTTACATTTTGTGCAACCGAGTTGGTGACATACTGGTCGAGTGACCGTCGGTCGGCCTATAGCGGAACTTAGATACCTGTTATATCGTACTCTTTTATAAGTTTGTGCTAACAAGAATAAAGAATACCTCGTCGATAAATCATCGTTTAGAAGCTTTCAGCCTATCAAGTCACAACGATTTACGGGCACGTTTAAGGAAAGGTGTCAGGACACTTTATGACTTGTCATTTCTTAGGAAAGATTTGAGAAATGTGTTAATGCTTTGAGATACGTGCATAACACAATAGTGACACTATAAAAGAGGTCTCCACCAACAGGCAGAGGTATACGACGCTTCTTATTTGGACACGCCTTTTGCTACAATTCACTACTTTTATCTCTGAAGTTAAGCACTGACTTGAGGATCGGAGGGTCAACGCCGAGAACCCTTTCCCTAGATTGGTACTAAAGCTCCTTGTGTTACAGGACAGCATGGAGTCTTCACCGAGTCAACAGCAGAGACACACCCCAACTCACTTCCTTCACCGATTTCAGGCAGGATCATCGAAGTTGAAGATTTTATCAAATTCGCTAAGTCTCATCCAAAATGTATAAATGGTGCAAAATTAAAGTATATGTGTAATCATTATAAATGTAGAAATACAACTTCCCGTGATAAAAAATCATGAAAATACATCTATGTAGAAATGTTTTTGTTCTAAATTATTAAAATTGGTATTGTCATGGAAAACCTTATGTATTTGATCTAATTAGACCTTCTGTTACTTTGTCATCCTACCCAATTGCTCTAGAGGAATCATTAAGACATGTGAATACAATGCAATCAATAGTTTATGATGTAATTAATATAGTTGATCATTCATACCAAGCAAATGAAATACCAACACCAAAAGTTCAGAAACTATATGACATGTTAAAGGCTAATGAAAGAGAAGTGTGGAAAGACATTCCTTCTAGGCATTCTCAACTATCAACTACTGTCAGATTATTGAACATGAAGGAAAAACATCATTTCTCTGAATGATGTTATGATGACATGTATCAATTGATGTCTGAGTTGCTCCCTGTTGATCACCTAATGATTGATAGATTCTATAGTACAAAGAGAATTGGTAAGGGATTTAGGTTTACCTATAGAGAAGATTAATTATTGTATCAATAACTGCATGATCGAAATAAAGATAATGAACTAATGGAATGCAGGATATGTAATCACTCTCATTATAAGCAGTGTAGTCGCATGCCTGGAAAGAAAAAGAAGAAAAATATTTCATTGAAAGTTATGTATTACTCCCATTAAGTGTTAGACTTCAATGCTTGTATGCATCTCCTGCAACAGCAAGCCATATGAGGTGGCATCATGAGCATGTAAACAAAGGAGATATAATGTATCTTCCCTGCATGGAAACATCTTGCTATAATATTTTCCTCCTTTGTAATGGAACTATGAATGTGAGACTTGGACTTTCTGCAAATGAATTTCAGTCATTTAGGAGCTATGGACAGTAATATTCATCTTTGCTAGTTATATTAACATCATATAACTTATCCTCATGAATATGCATGAAAGACGAATTTAACTTTCTTACTATACTTATTTCAAATCCTTAGAATCTAAAAGAGTAAATAGATATTCTTTTACAACTTTTAATTGCAGAACTGAATCATTGATGGAATGTAGGGTGGAGACTTATAACATTGCAACTAAAATAATTTTTATAATACAAGTTGTTTTGTTATGGACGATTAGTGATTTTTTAGCATGCTCAATGTTGTCAGGATGGAGCATGACTGACAAGTTAGCATGTCTACATTATATGAGTGAGTCTGATGCATTTTCATTGCTTTGTTGCGGGAAGATATTCTAGTTTGATAATCATCATAAATTTGTATCAGTTGATCACCTATTCACGCGAAATAAGATAAATTTCAAAAATAATGAAATGGTCAGGAAACTTCCTCCAAAAATAAAGTCAAGAGAAGAAGCCATTAACAAAATTGATAACTTTGTATCTCTGGTGGCAAAAGGCGAATGCGCTCGCCCCCAGCGCCCCCGCTAACCCGTCTCAAGGCCAACACAGAGGAGGTAAATCACGGGCGGCTACTAGACTTTGGAATAGTGACTAGCACATAAGGGAGGTATTTACCTCGGCTTTTCCGAAATTCGAACCCCAAACCTCATGGTGACAACACCTCATGCGCTAGCCACTAGACTCATCCGAGGGGGTATGATAACTTTGTATCTCTACCAGTATATCAGGATGGTGTTAATGAAATAAATAAGTACATTGTTCGAGTGTGTAGGTATGGTTGGAGGAAAAGAAATATATTTTGGAAGCTACAATATTGAAAGTATTTGCTAATTTAGTATAATTTAGATGTGATGCATGTTAAGAAATTTTTTCGATAATATCTTTAATACATTGATAAATGTTTATAGAAAAACTAAAATATGGAAAAATCACATAAGGAATTAAAACAATTAGTTAACAAACATGATTTGTATCAGAACGAAACAACTGATCAATATCCAAAGGCTTATTATACACTGGACAAAGAAGGAAAACAAGCATTATGTACTTGGTTGAAAAAAAAAATCAAATTTTCCAATGGGTATGCATCAAATATGGCCTGATGTGTGGATATAAGTAGATTAAAGAAGTTTGGAATAAAGATTCATGATTGTCACATGTTCATGCAAAAACTAATTTTAATAACTTTCTGTTATACGTAACCGCAAGTGCACGATTTTGTCACAAGTAATAAAATATCGATTCCATGGAAATTAATGACACTAGTGAGGTCACATGGCTAGCTAGCTTGATGATTGAAATATTAGTTAACTCTCATGAACTAAGGTTGAGAGAATAAGAGAGAGAAAGAAAATTTTGAGGGGAGTAAGTCAAGTTGAGTGTTCTAAGGGTTCGGTTTCATTGTAACGTTGATCAATGTGTTATGGATTGCTCATCTCCTATCCTCTATTCTTATGCAATAGAGGAAATCTAACTAAGTCATGACACTCCTGCGCAACGGTTGTACCGAAGTGTTGCTCCCTTGACTATCTGATGTCCCTAGGTATTGGAGATAATCTAGGATGCTCAGTTAAAGGATTACCCTTTGTCACATAGGGCTCCCCGGGTTTACGATCCTATATTATACAATATACCTATTAACATAGAATAAGGAACAACTCATTAAGCATACTTAAGTCCTTTCATATAGAGAATCACTCTCCCTTTCAAGACGATGTCTTCGAAAGTTCGGTTAAAAGGTTAGCCCTTGTCACGCCCCCCCCCCCGGAGTATACAATCTAGGGCATCCCCTCTATGGGGTGAGTGATATATATATTCAATCAATTAAACATGAAAAGTAAGTATAAATACATCACACACACATTCAATCAAATGAATGCAAGGTATAAACACATCATTGGAAGGGAAATTAGCATATCCATAGAGTTCACACCTATCTCACATTACAATTACTCTTTTAATCCTAAAACAAGTGGATCTACTCCATAACAAGAATAATTGAATCCAAAGACATTAAGATTACAAGCTTCCTAAAGCAATTCAAGAGAGAAAAAATAAGGAAAGCTTATCCAAGTGTGGTGTCAGATCTTCGGATCTAATCCTTGTGTCCGCAGAAGATGGAGACGATGGAAATGGCCTTGGATCATCGAATATGACTTGGATGAAGTGTAGATCTCGACCTTGAGTCTCCCCCAAGGGGAAAACTCTCCTCCCCTCGAAAGGGGGAAGAACTCCCCTATTTATAAGCACACACAGTCGAATGAGACATGGGTTGTGTCACGGTCGTGCCAACTTGGCATGGCAGGTCTTGGAAGATCAATTTTGAGGAGGATGGACTGTGTTCCCTAAACACGACTGTGTCTTGAAATCTTGGGAAAGTGGAAATACAGTCATACCTCGGGGCACGACTGTGACCTCAATCTTCATGTCAGGGAAGGTATGACCGTGTAGATCCACACGGCTACCTCCCTACTAGCTTCGGTTGGTTCCAATTCTCTATTCGTTGAGAGAAACGGTCGTGCCATGGGGCACGACCATGTCAAGTCTTCTTCACATATGGGAGGCATGGTCGTGTAGATCCATAAGGTTGTGCCCCTTTTGGGCTCTCGACGGCACACAACTCTAGATGTAGGGAACATGGCCACATCTTGGCTTTTGACTCTGGGGAGACATGGTCATGCCAAGAGACATGCCCAACCTCTACTTCTTCTTGGTGTAGTTCTAGGGCGTATTTTATCTCCATTTCTTCTCCAAATCATAACCTATCGATCATAAAATGACAAAAGAGTATATTTCCGACAAAGAGAACAATAATGTTGAGATAATGATAAAATAGGGTGCAACAACATAGAATGTAATCAAGAAATGTAAGTAGATGTGCATTAAAATAAGAATAAAAGTGTATACAAACTACGCACATCACACCCCCAGACTTAAATCTTTACTTGTCATCAAGCAAAACTCTACAATCTAGACTCATGCTCGTATAGTGCCTCATAATCCCTAGTGAAATCGTCTAGCTCTATCAACTAGTTTCATTGGTGAGCATGATCATAGAGTAACTCAAGTATATGGTCTAAGTTTAAGTTCTCGTGCATAGTACGATGAGTGACCTAAAGTTTTTCAAGTATCATTCCCTAAGTCTAGTCAAGTCATCATCTAACTATGTTCCTTATTTTTTCAGTGATAGATACTTATTTGCCACACGCTTAGTTCATCCCTCCTAATCTACCCTAGATCTCAAAGGGTTCTCGATATCAAGGGAAACTTAACATTTATTTTTCTAGTAACCTAACTCGATCTCAAAGGGGGTAAATTACTAAATTCCACATGTGAAACTATTTTTTTATATCCCTTATTCAATTCAACTCTTTTTTTTTGTGCTTCAAAATAGCACTTGCAAATGCAAATGAGTACAAATGTAGGAATATTTCAATTTTTCCGAGCAAGCTTACATGATTTGAGCCTCATTCGATACCCTAGATGTAGTTTGGGAGATCGCCATGTATACAAGTAGTTATAAATTCTATGAATCATGATTGTTTTTAGAGTTTCAACTATCTAAACTTAAGCAAAGTAAGGTGAGATCCTTAAGTTAGGTCTGTTGGTGCAACCTTAGGTCAAGGTTGACCTGGTTGACCCGACTCGAGTTGACCTGACTCGAGTTGTATTTTGATGTTTGACAAAACCAGAAGAGTTGTATTTTGATGGGAGAGTGTTGGTGCAACCTTATGGTCAAGGTTGACCTGATGTTGGTTTGGGAGACTTGGGACTTGGTTTGGACAAAAACCAGTGATACGTTTGTGTATCTGATCGGTCTGGTGACCAATCAGATAACAAACAGAAGGCGATCATGGTTCTGTGGGCTTACTGATCGGTCTGGGGACCGATCAGCATGGAGCCTGATCGGTCCCCGGGACCGATCAGGGATGCTACCAAGGGATCGGTCCAGGGACCGATCAGATTCCACACAGAGAGTTGGGCAACTCTCTGTGAAGCCTTCTGATCGGTCCCCACGACCGATCAGGCAAGGCCCAGACCGATCAGGGTGAAGCCTGATCGGTCTGGATCTAGCCGTTGTGAGTAACAACGGCTAGGTTCTGCGTCTTCTGTCTTCGTTGCAGGTTCTTCGCAGTACAGGTAATATAAAGAGGTCGAGGGCTACAGGGTGGAGTGCTTCTTCTTCCTCTCCTTCTTCTAGCTTGCTGCTGCTTGCGATCTGAGCTTTGTTTGAGCTCTCCCTAGTAAGCTTCGTGTGAGCTTCCAGTCGACGGTTAGCTGCTGCTGTTGTCCGAGAAGTTGTTGCTTCACAGGCAGTCGACGAGAAGGCGAGTTAGTGTTTGTACATTGTTCTTGTCTTTCTACTTGTATTTCTTGTACTCCTTCTTGTTGTTGCAAGTTTTGTGGCGAGGTTTCTCCACCCAGAAGGAGTTCATATTAGCCGGTTTTCCGGGGACTCATCCACCGACGGATTGGTAGACTTCGTCCACCTTACGGACACGCCGAGGAGTAGGAGTTCATCTCCGAACCTCGTTACATCCATCGAGTTTGAGGTTTGATCTTCTCACCGTTTCCTTTCTACTGTTTTATTTCCGCTGCTAACTCGATTTGTAGAAAGAAAGCGACGATTTGGTGTCGGCTATTCACACCCCCCCTCTCTAGCCTCCGTACGAAGGATCCTAACAAGTGGTATCAGAGCAAGGCGCGCTCTTCGACGGATTAACACCCGTGGGAGCACAAGCTAGATAATGGATCGACTCGGAGAAGACATTATGTTTCCACCCTTCTACGAGTGCTGCGACTTCGCGTATTGGAAGGTAAGAATGAGGTATTTTCTTATGTCTAACCTTGAAAATTGGAGTTGTGTTGAATTAGGTTTCAAGCCTCCGATGGACAAGAAAGGAGAAACCCTAGAGAAGAAGGAGTGGACCAAGGAGCAAATCCACCAATCAACTATCAATGATGAGGTAACGAAAATCATTGAATTCTCTTTACCTAATGATGTTTTGTGTAGGATAGGTGGATATAACGATGCCAAGGAGTTGTGGAATAACTTGGCAAAGTTCCATGAGGAGAACTCCACTTCAAGTCATGAAGAGGAGTCAAGTGAGCCAAGGAGTTCACATCATGGAGGAATGGATTTAGAAGTTGAGGGCCACTCAACATCTAAAGAAGAAGAGGAGAGTTCTTCTTCAAGTTCGGAGCAAGAAGAAGAAGCTTCTACCTCCGGAAGGGATGAAGGAGAGAGCGTTCATCCATCCTCAAACCTAGGTAACTCAAGCATTTTAATTTCTAGCAAATTACACATAATGTGCTTTGAGTGTAGGGAATTTGGGCACTACAAGAGTAAGTGTCCAAAGAGGGTTAGGAAGTCTCCACCGGCGCCAAAGGTCAAGAAAGCCGGAGTCCCGATATGCAAAGGCAAAGAGCACGTGGTGTGCTTTCAATGCAAGCGAAGGGGACATTATCGGAGTCAATGTCCGAGGGGGAGGCAATCTCACAAGGACAAGAGACCGAGCACGTCGATAGGGGGAGCTAAGGCAAACCCTAAGGTAACATTTAAGGCACATTCTTGCAATAATAATAAGACTCATGCTAGTAGTTTTATTGCAATTGTCAAGAATGATAAGCATGATAATCTTAGGAATCAATATATGTGCTTAGGTGCCAAACATGTGAGCCTAGATAAGGATAACACTAGGAAAGCCAACCCTAGAATTAACTCATCTAAGGCTAAGGAAAACCTAGGTAGGAATCCCAAATCAACTAGACACATGCCTAGGAATGCCTCAAAGAACAATGACAAATTAAAACTTGAGGTATTAGAGAAGGAGAATCAAGTCTTGAGGTCAAGACTTGATACTTTGGAAGAGGCTCTTAAGAACTTGGAGAAGTCATCTCTAGGGTTTAAGGGTCAAAAACCAATGTCCAAGGACAAGAAAGGTTTGGGTCACAAACCTAAGTCCCAAGTGGTCAAGCCCACTTATCATAATGTTCCATTCGATTATGGAACAAAATCTAGGGCTAGGAAGACCATCACCAAGGTCACAAGGGGAGTCACCCCTAGAGTTGATCTTGATGAGTCCCAAATGACCAAGGATTTAAAGCCTAAGAGGGTCATTAGGAGGGTTGCTAGGGAAGTTATCCCTAGTGAATATTTAGTAAACCCAATGAGCTCAAATAGGTATTGGGTTCCTAGGAGCATCTTCTCTACCCCATAGATGGGTTAGAGAGTGTCAACTCCGATTAGAAGGGTAGTTAACCCAACTTTGAGGAAATTGACGCTCAAGGAGCATTTTCAAGGTTTTTGGGAACCTTTGAAAATGAAATGGAATATTTACTCCTTGGAAGAGTAAAATGTGCCATCATGGAAAATGATGATGTTAATTTCAATTGGCACAATTTGGGAAAATCTAGAGAACTCTTGAGGAAAAATAAAACATGCCAAGATTTGAGGATAAATTTGATCTTTAAGTGGCATGAATGAATCTAGAGTTCAAGAAGTGTCAAAATTAGGATTTTGGCATATTAGGGCAATCAAGGGTTAAAGCTTAAGTATTAGCTAAGGCTAAGGATACTTAGATAGGTAATCTAGGTATGTCTTATTCATGCTAAATCTTGCCATGATTGTTTGCCCTCACATGTCATGACATCATATTTAAGTTTATCTTTTGAAATGTCATGATAATGCTTAGGTTAGTTTTATGTCATGTTTATTTAAGTTCCAAACTTTATGCCATGACATCATGACATTGGCACATGTTTTCATTTATGATACAATTATATGTCATGTCATCATCTTGTGCATTAATGATCAATGAAATTGATTTAAGGTTAAAAACATAATTTGATATGGAGATTAAGTTGATATTTAGAAAATGCATGAGACCTTAGCCTAAGATAACCTAAACCCATATCTCACATCAAAATTGACTTGGATGTGTGTGAGATATTAGGATGATGAGTTAGGATCAAGGTGCATGGTTCTTGTACCTAGATGAGCCTAATTCAAAATTGGGGATCATAGGGAAAGCTTGTGTACAAGTCATGTACATTTAGCCCTAAGATTGTGGTCCTAAATTAAATGGTTTAAAATTATTTTAAAATTGATTTGAAAACCCATGATGAAGCCATTTTAGTGATAGCATTCATCATTGAACATTGTAATACAAAGTTGACTTAACTTTGAACTATTTCAAAGTTTTTGAACTTTGTATCAAGATTTGAAAATGGAAGCTATTTTCATCGAAAATTATTTTTCCATGATAGTGTATGTTATGAGGAATGTATTCTTAAAATTTTACAATTTTTGAAATTTTCTGTGATTTTCGAGAGGTTTCTGAATTTCGGGAGAAGAAATCAGAAATTTGATATCAGACTTGTGGACCGATCAGGAGGTTGCCTGATCGGTCCAGGAGATGCTGGATCGGTCACTGTGACCGATCCAGGGAATCCCTGATCGGTCTGGTGACCGATCAGGGCGTGCCAAATGCTGATTTTTCGACTGTTTTGTCTGAAATTTCAGCTGGGAGTTGGTGTTTTGGATTTCCAAAGGCTTGAAACTCTCCAAGACATTGTTGGTGCAATGGTCAAGGGGGAGTTGACCTTTAGGGAGAGTTTTACCTATTAGTCAAGGGGAAGTTGAATTTTAGGGGGAGTTTTTACTCCTAAAGACTTGAGTGATATGGGGTTATCACTAAGTTGAGTGTTGACTCTAGTGTCAAGGGGGAAATTAAGAGTTTCAATGAAAGGTATGGGACTTTAATTAGGAAGAAACTCTTGACCTTGATTCACTCCTTTTGATGTGTGTCAAAAAGGGGAAGAATGTCTAGAGAATTTCAAGGAAGAACATTGGAGTTAGTGGGAGAGTTTGTTGATCACGACGAGTGAAGTTGTGAACAACGATAACTTACTTTTCAGGGGGAGAGTTTGTTGATGTGTGTCAATAGGGGGAGAATGAAGGGTTTAAGTTAGGCCTTCATTATCTAAGAAGGAGGTTGCCTTCTTAGAAGGAGAATGTAAGGTTGTAACTTATGTTTCATTACCTAGTGGCATGAGGAAAGTTGAGGCTATTGGATTAGCCTAACTTAAAAGGTATTGTCAAACATCAAAAAGGGGGAGATTGTTGGTTCAACCTTAGGTCAAGGTTGACCTGGTTGACCTGGTTGACCCGACTCGAGTTGACCTGACTCGAGTTGTATTTTGATGTTTGACAAAACCAGAAGAGTTGTATTTTGATGGGAGAGTGTTGGTGCAACCTTATGGTCAAGGTTGACCTGGTTGACCCGAGGTGAATTGACCTGACTGGGAAAAGTCCAAGTAGGGAGCTTGGCACGGGAAAAGTCCAAGCAGGGAGTTTGGCATGGTGAAAAGTCCAAGCAGGGAGCTTGGCACGGGAAAAGTCTAAGTATGGAGACTTGGCACGGAGAAGTCCAAGTATGGAAGCTTGGCACATGGGAAGTCGGAGAGGGCTCGGTAGCTCGTTCTCCGGACTGAGGTCAGAGAGGGCTCGGGAGCTCGTTCTCTGGATCGGATGTGGAAATCCTGGTGAGTGAAGCCAGGTGAAAATCCTAGTGAGTGAAGCTAGGTGAATGGGAAAGTCCTGGTGAGTGAAGCCAGGCAGTGGGAAAGTCCTGGTGAGTGAAACCGGGCAGATTGAAAATCCTGGTGAGTGAAGCCAAGTGAAAACCCTAGTGAGTGAAGCTAGGTGAAAGTCCTGGTGAGTGAAGCCGGGCAAGGGAAAATCCAGATGGATCAAGGATGATCGGACATCTGGTGTTGAGAATGTCAAGTAGGTCAAGGGAGTGACCGGATACTTAACACGAAGAGAAAAGTCCAAGTGGGTCAAAGGGATTGAACGGACACTTGGTAGGGAGTCTTAGCAGGTTAAGGGAGTGACCGGATGCTAAGCATGATGTACCAACAGGTCAAGGTTGACCGGATGTTGGTTTGGGAGACTTGGGACTTGGTTTGGACAAAAACCAGTGATACGTTTGTGTATCTGATCGGTCTGGTGACCAATCAGATAACAAATAGAAGGCGATCATGGTTCTGTGGGCTTACTGATCGGTCTGGGGACCGATCAGCATGGAGCCTGATCGGTCCCCGGGACCGATCAGGGATGCTACCATGGGATCGGTCCAGGGACCGATCAGATTCCACACAGAGAGTTGGGCAACTCTCTGTGAAGCCTTCTGATCGGTCTGGGGACCGATCAGCACAGGGCCTGATCGGTCCCCACGACCGATCAGGCAAGGCCCAGACCGATCAGGGTGAAGCCTGATCGGTCTGGATCTAGCCGTTGTGAGTAACAACGGCTAGGTTCTGCGTCTTCTGTCTTCGTTGCAGGTTCTTCGCAGGCACAGGTAATATAAAGAGGTCGAGGGCTACAGGGCTGACTCTCTTCTTCTTCCTCTCCTTCTTCTAGCTTGCTGCTGCTTGCGATCTGAGCTTTGTTTGAGCTCTCCCCAGTAAGCTTCGTGTGAGCTTCCAGTTGACGGTCAGCTGCTGCTGTTGTCCGAGAAGTTGTTGCTTCACAGGCAGTCGACGAGAAGGCGAGTTAGTGTTTGTACATTGTTCTTGTCTTTCTACTTGTATTTCTTGTACTCCTTCTTGTTGTTGCAAGTTTTGTGGCGAGGTTTCTCCACCCAGAAGGAGTTCATATTAGCCGGTTTTCCGGGGACTCATCCACCGACGGATTGGTAGGCTTCGTCCACCTTACGGACACGCCGAGGAGTAGGAGTTCATCTCCGAACCTCGTTACATCCATCGAGTTTGAGGTTTGATCTTCTCACCGTTTCCTTTCTACTGTTTTATTTCCGCTGCTAACTCGATTTGTAGAAAGAAAGCGACGATTTGGTGTCGGCTATTCACACCCCCCCTCTCTAGCCTCCGTACGAAGGATCCTAACAAGGTCATTCCTTAAATCTTTCTCAATACAAAGCAATGCTTATTTTATGCTATTAGAGATAGAGAAAAATAGCTCACTAAATAAACTTGCACTAACAAAACACAACAACATAATCTAGATAATGAACGTGCAAGAAACTTTTACTATTGGGCAAGTTAGCAATAAAGTGATAATGATGTACTCTAAATGTCACAAACGACAAGTCTAAAGCAACAAAGTAGACTAAAGCAAAGAAAATAACAATTAAACTGAAGCAAAGCAAACATGTAGATGAAAATAGACACAAATTGGAGCAAGACTAAAGCGAGACTAATATGTACATACCTACAATCTCGTCAGACTTGACATTTCATTGTCCTGATGAAATCAATATGATGGTGGAGGAGGATCCCTGGATAATGGAGGATAGGGATGGGGAGGTAAGTTTCTTGGCCAGGAGATCTTGCTTTAGAAGGGAATCTAGGCATAGAAGGTAGATGACTCATAAAGACTATATAAGATAGATAACTGTTGACTAAATATTTGCCTAAATTCCCTTTGATCATCCCTCTCAATGTACCAATCATTGACGAATTCAAAGACCTAACCTTGGAAATTTGATGTTCTCTAAAAATAGTCACGAACTTCTTGGAATTGTTCCCGAGTTATGGCATTATGTCCATCCAATGATTGCTAAAAAGCATTATGCTCTTCATGGAGAGTATCCAAAGAAGAGCGAAAATCAGAGAAATAAAATCTTGAACTCCCTGTTGTTGGGATCGTTCGTACTCGGCTAGAGAGGGGGGGTGTGAATAGCCGCCCCAAATTCTCGCGTTCTTCCTACAGTTAGGGTTAGTCGCAGCGGAAATACAAGGAAGAAACTAAGGAGAAGAAAAACAAACCGATGTAACGAGGTTCGGAGATGAACTCCTACTCCTCGGCGTGTCCGTAAGGTGGACGAAGCCTACCAATCCGTCGGTGGATGAGTCCCCGGAGAACCGGCTAAATATGAGCTCCTTATGGGTGGAGAAACCTCGCCACAACTATTTTTGCAACAGCAAGATAATGAGTACAAATACAAGAGAAGCAAGAAGTAAATACACAGCAAATGTAAACAACCCTTGCCTTCTTGTCGACTGTTGAAGAAGCAATAGCTTCTCAGACGCCAACCACAGCAGCAGCTCAATCAGAGTCCCAGCCGAAGGAAGAAGCTCACGCGATGCTTGCGAAGAAGAGCTCAACAAAGCTCAAGCACCGAGCAGCAGAAAGCGTAAGAGAAGAGGAAGAAGCGGACGTAAGATGCCTCGTCTCCTTTATACCGCGAAGAAGAAATGAAGAAACTAGCCTGCGTTGCAGCGGCTAGAACCTGATCGATGCGTATGCCGATCAGGCCTACCGATCGGTCCCGGGCGAGCGATCGATGCCGAAAAATTGTGCGTACTACGATCGATGCGTGGACCGATCAAAGATAATGGATCGGTCCACGACCGATCCCAACTCTTGGCTTTGAAGCTCTTCCTTCCGACGCCGTCTCGATCGGTCACCACGACCGATCGGGAAGCTCTAATCGGTTCACGCACCGATCGGCGTCTTTCTCGCGACTCGATCACCTTCGATCGGTCTGGGCCGATCGATATCGATCAAGAGCACACCGATCGGTCACCAAACCGATCGATAACTAGTGACTTGGTTTTGCCCGAACCAAGTCCCAAGCCTTCCAAACCAACATTGTCAACCTCGACTGTTGGTACTTCATTCCTAGCATCCGGTCACTCCCTCGACCTGCTAATTCCCCCAGATGTCCGGTCAATCCCTTTGACCTACTTGGACTTTCCTCAACACCAGATGTCCGATCATCCCCGATCCATCTGGATTTTCCCGGCTTCACTCACCCGGACTTTCACCTAGCTTCACTCACGAGGATTTCCACCTGCCTTCACATCACTTAGGACTTTCTGCCTGGCTTCACTCACCGGGACTTTCCAACCGCCTAACATCCCAGTTAAGCCTAGCTCTTCACTCAGGACTTTCCACACCCCTAACATCCAGTTAGGACTTTCCCCTCGCTTCACTCACCAGGACTTTCCACCTGCCTAACATCCCAGTTAGGACTTCTCCGTGCCAAGTCTCCATACTTGGACTTTTCCAGTGTCAAGTCTCCATACTTGGACTTTTCCCGTGCCAAGTCTCCACACTTGGACTTTTCGCGTGCCAAGCTCCCTGCTTGGACTTTTCCAGTGCCAAGTTCCCTGCTTGGACTTTTTCCGTTGCTAAGTCTCCATACTTGGACTCTTTCCCGAATCAGGTCAACCAGGTCAACCTTGACCTACGTTGCACCAATAATCTCCCAAACATTTGTCCCATATCAAGAATACAACTCTTCCACGAGTGTCAAACATCAAAATACAACTCAACTAGGTCAACCTTGACCTAAGGTTGCACCAACAATCTTCCTAAGTCAAACATCAAAATACAACTCGAGTCAGGTCAACCAGGTCAACCTTGACCTAAGGTTGCACCAACAATCTCCCCCTTTTTGATGTTTGACAAAACCATAATCAAGTTAGGTTAATCCGATAACCTAACTTAGGTTTCCCAATGTTCTTCAATGTTCTTCCTTGAACATTATCTAGAACATTATCTAGAATTAGGTTTCTCAATGAACCATAATCAAGTTAGGTTAATCCGATAACCTAACTTAGGTTTCCCAATGTTCTTCAATGTTCTTCCTTGAACATTATCTAGAACATTCTCCCATTCTCCAACACTCTCCCCCTTTTTGACACACATCAAAAAGAGAGAATCAAGGTCAAGAGTTTCCTCCTAATGAAAGTCTCATACCTTTCATTGAAACTCTTAATTTCCCCCTTGATATTAAACTCAACAATCAACTTAGTGACAATCCTATGTCACTAATCCTCAAAAGTCTTAAGGAGTAAAAACTCCCCCTAAGAGTCAACTCCCCTTGACAATTAGGTAAAAACTCCCCCTAAAGGTCAACTCCCCCTTGACCATTGCACCAACAATGTCTTGGAGAGTTTCAAACCTTTAGAAACCCGAAACTCAACTCCCAAAAACTGAAATTTCAGACACCTGCTGAAAATCAGAAACTGGCACGCACTGATCGGTCCTAAGACCGATCAAAAACCCCCTGGATCGGTCCCCAGACCGATCCATGCTTCATTGATCGCACTGGATCGTCACTGATCGGTCACCAGACCGATCAGGCCTTCACCAGATCGCACCAAGCTCTCTGGATCTTACTGGATCGGTCTGCAGACCGATCCATGCTTCACTGGATCGGTCCGCAGACCGATCAGGACTTCCCTGGATCGGTCCCCAGACCGATCCAGACTCTGACAGGAGATTTCTGAAATTTCCTTCCCGAAATTCAGAAACTCCTAGAAAATTCCAGAAAATTCGAAAAATTGTGAAATTTTGAGGATACATTCCTCATAACATATACTATCATGGAAAAATAGTTTTCTATGAAAATAACTTCCATTTTTCAATCTTGATACAAAGTTCAAAAACTTTGAAATAGTTCAAGTTTAACTCAACTTTGTATCACAATGTTCAATGATGAATGCAATCACTAAGATGGCTTCATCAAGGTTTTCCAAATCAATTTCAAAATGATTTTAAAACTTTTAATTTAGGACCATAATCTTAGGGCTAAATGTACATGACTTGTACACAAGCTTTCCCTATGATCCTTCATTTCTTGAATTAGGCTCATCTAGGTACAAGAACTATGCACCTTGATCCTAATTCATGATCCTAATATCTCACACACATCTAAAGTGTATCAAACACATCCATGGCAATTTTAATGTGAGATATGGGTTTAGGTATCTTAGACTAAGGTCTCATGCATTTTCTAAACACAAATTTGATCTCAATATCAAAATGTGTTTTTCATCCTTAAATCAATTCAATTGATTATTAATGCAAGAGATGATGACATGGCATAAAATGATGTCATAAATAGAAGCATGTTCCAATTTCATGATGTCATGGCATAAAGTATAAAACTTAAAATAAGCATGACATATAATTAGCCTAAGCATTATCATGACATTTCGAATGATAATAAGTTAAACATGATGTCATGGCATGGTATATGGCAAACAACCATGGTAAGTTAGCACAAATAAAATACCTAGATTACCTATCTAAGTATCCTTAACACCTTAGCTAACTTAAAGTCTAAACCTAGATTGCTCAAAGTGCTTCAAGAAAATGCCCAAACCTAAGTTGGCATTCCTATTTTTCTTGATTAATTTATGCCACTTAACATTAAGTATATCCTCAAATATTGGCATATTTCATATTTCCTCAAGAATAGCACCTTTTTTAATTAAGGCCTAGATCGTCTTAAATTCCTAAGAGAGTACCGAGACCCCAACTTGGTATTTCTCTAGGTTTTCCTAACTTGTGCCAATAAAGATTAAAGTCGATATAAATTTTTTTTTTTAAATATGGCACAATTTACTCTTCAAGGAGTAAATGATAAATCCATTTCATTTTCAAGGATTCACAAAACCTTGAAAATGTTCCTTGAGTGTCAATTTCCTCAAAGTTGGGTTAACTACCCTTCTAATCGGAGTTGACACTCTCTAACCCATCTATGGGGTAGAGAAGATGTTCCTAGGAACCCAATACATATTAGAGCTCATTGGGTTCACTAAATATTCACTAGGGATAACTTCCCTAGCAACCCTCCTAATGACCCTCTTAGGCTTTAAAGCCTTGGCCATTTGGGACTCATCAAGATCAACTCTAGGGGTGACTCCCCTTGTGACCTTGGTGTTGGTCTTCCTAGCCCTAGGTTTTGTTCCATAATCGAATGGAACATTATGATAAGTGGGCTTGACCACTTGAGACTTAGGTTTGTGATCCAAACCTTTCTTGTCATTAGACATTGGTTTTTGACCCTTAAACCCTAGAGATGACTTCTCCAAGTTCTTAAGAGCCTTTTCCAAAGTATCAAGTCTTGACCTCAAGACTTGATTCTCCTTCTCTAATATCTCAATTTTTAATTTTTTATTTTTTTTTGAGGTATTCCTAGGCATATGTCTAGATGATTTGGGATTTCTATCTAGGTTTCCCTTAACCTTAGATGAGTTAATCCTAGGGTTGGCTTTCCTAGTGTTATCCTTATCTAGACTAACATCTTTGGCACCTAAGCACATATATTGGTTCCTAGAATTATCATGGTTATCATTCTTGACAATTGCAATAAAACTACTAGCATGAGTCTTATTATTATTGCAAGAGTGTGCCTTAAATGTTACCTTAGGGTTTGTCTTAGCTCCCCCTATCGACGTGCTCGGTCTCTTGTCCTTGTGAGATTGCCTCCCCCTCGGACATTGACTCCGATAATGTCCCCTTCGCTTGCATTGGAAGCACACCACGTGCTCCTTGCCCTTGCGTGTTGGGACTCCGACTTCCTTGATCTTTGGCGCCGGTGGAGTCTTTCTAACCCTCTTTGGACACTTACTCTTGTAGTGCCCAAACTTCCTACACTCAAAACACATTATGTGTAATTTGCTTGAAATCACAGTGTTTGAGTTACCTAGGATTGTGGATGTAGATGAGCTTTCTTCTTCATCCCTTCCGGAGGTAGATGCCTCTTCTTGCTCCGATCTTGAACAAGAGCTCTCCTCCTCTTCTTCCTTGGATGTTGAGTAGCCCTCAACTCCCAATTCGCTTCCTCCATGATGTGAGTTACTTGGCTCACTAGGCTCCTCTTCATGGAATTTTGCCAAATTGTTCCACAATTCCTTGGCGTTGTTGTACCTATCTATCTTGCACCAAACATTATTAGGTAAAGCAAATTCAATAATTTTTGTTACCTCGTCATTGATTTCGGATTGTCGGATTTGCTCTTTCGTCCACTCCTTCTTCTTGATAGGTTTTCCTTCCTCATCCATCGGAGGGGAAAACCCTTCTTGTACACAAAACCAATTTAACATATTAGTCCTAAGAAAATACATCATCCTTACCTTCCAATATGTGAAGTTGTCGTGAGACTCGTAGAAGGGTTGAATCGTGACATCTTCTCCATAGAGATCCATCTCTAGCCCGTGCTCCCCCGGGTGTTGATCCGTCAAAGAGCGGCCTCGCTCTGATACCACTTGATGGGATCGTTCGTAC
The DNA here is from genome assembly GCF_018446385.1 of Zingiber officinale. NCBI lineage: Eukaryota > Viridiplantae > Streptophyta > Magnoliopsida > Zingiberales > Zingiberaceae > Zingiber > Zingiber officinale. The sequence goes on along the minus strand of NC_055992.1, from coordinate 147,186,914 downwards.
TCGGCTAGAGAGGGGGGGTGTGAATAGCCGCCCCAAATTCTCGCGTTCTTCCTACAGTTAGGGTTAGTCGCAGCGGAAATACAAGGAAGAAACTAAGGAGAAGAAAAACAAACCGATGTAACGAGGTTCGGAGATGAACTCCTACTCCTCGGCGTGTCCGTAAGGTGGACGAAGCCTACCAATCCGTCGGTGGATGAGTCCCCGGAGAACCGGCTAAATATGAGCTCCTTATGGGTGGAGAAACCTCGCCACAACTACTTCTTGCAACAGCAAGATAAGGAGTACAAATACAAGAGAAGCAAGAAGTAAATACACAGCAAATGTAAACAACCCTTGCCTTCTTGTCGACTGTTGAAGAAGCAACAACTTCTCAGACGCCAACCACAACAGCAGCTCAGTCGGAGTCCCAGCTGAAGGAAGAAGCTCACGCGAAGCTTGCGAAGAAGAGCTCAACAAAGCTCAAGCACCAGAACAGCAGCTCTGAAGCAGAAGAGAAGAGGAAGAAGCAACAGCACAGAAGATGCCCTCGTCTCCTTTATACCCGCGAAGAAGAAACAGCGAAGAAACTAGCCGTTGCGTTGCAACGGCTAGAACCCTGATCGGTCTGTGGACCGATCAGCCCTATCGCTCTGAATCCCATCGCATCCCATTGCGTCCTTCTGATCGGTCTACACCGGATCATCCTGATCGGTCCACGGACCGATCCCAACTCTTGGCTTTGAAGCTCTTCCTTCCACGACATCGCCGTCTCGATCGGTCGCCACGGCCGATCGAAGCTCTGATCGGTCCATAGCCGATCGGCGTCTTCTCGCGATCACCTTACGATCGGTGCCCGATCGAATACCGATCGATAGCACACGATCGATTCTTGATCGGTCACGGACCGATCGAGATAACTAGTGACTTGGTTTTGCCCGAACCAAGTCCCAAGCCTTCAAACCAACATTCGGTCAACCTCGACCTGTTGGTACTTCATTCCTAGCATCTGGTCACTCCCTTGACTTGCTAGAATTCCCCGCCAAGTGTCCGGTCAATCCCTTTGACCTACTTGGACTTTCCTCAACACCAGATGTCCGATCATCCCTGATCCATCTGGATTTTCCCTTGCCTGGCTTCACTCACCCGGACTTTCACCTAGCTTCACTCACCAGGATTTCCACACTGCCTAACATCCCAGTTAGGACTTTCTCACTGCCTGGCTTCACTCACCAGGACTTTCCAACTGCCTAACATCCCAGTTAGGACTTTCCCACTGCCTGGCTTCACTCACCAGGACTTTCCACACTGCCTAACATCCCAGTTAGGACTTTCCCACTGCCTGGCTTCACTCACCAGGACTTTCCACCTGCCTAACATCCCAGTTAGGACTTCTCCGTGCCAAGTCTCCATACTTGGACTTTTCCAGTGCCAAGTCTCCATACTTGGACTTTTCCAGTGCCAAGTCTCCATACTTGGACTTTTCCCGTGCCAAGTCTCCACACTTGGACTTTTCGCGTGCCAAGCTCCCTGCTTGGACTTTTCCAGTGCCAAGTTCCCTGCTTGGACTTTTTCCGTTGCTAAGTCTCCATACTTGGACTCTTTCCCGAATCAGGTCAACCAGGTCAACCTTGACCTACGTTGCACCAATAATCTCCCAAACATTTGTCCCATATCAAGAATACAACTCTTCCACGAGTGTCAAACATCAAAATACAACTCAACTAGGTCAACCTTGACCTAAGGTTGCACCAACAATCTTCCTAAGTCAAACATCAAAATACAACTCGAGTCAGGTCAACTCGAGTCAGGTCAACCAGGTCAACCTTGACCTAAGGTTGCACCAACACCTGTGACATCGTAAGCAAAAGAATGCCTAACAGGCTCAGCAAAGTAAAGGGGCTCTAGGCCATGTGGAGGCTCAGGTTTATGCGAAGAGGACTCTGGATGGTCCATCAGAGAGGGTGCAAGGTCAATCATGGGGTCTTTAATGATCCAGTTTTTAAGATTTGTAATTGTTGTACGACTATTAGGATTAGGAAGAAAAAAAGGTAATTCATTTCTTCTAATAAAACTATAACCTCTCTTTTCCTTCAGAATCATTTTCATCGCTATGTATGTGTCAATGTCAAGTTTGGGGGTACCGTGAGGACTGGGCAAAATCTGTAACCCATACAACTCACAACCCAAAATTATGGTGATATGTGTAATCAAACCTCCAATTACGATGCTCCCCAAAGATGCCTTGCTCGATCGTGCAAGATTTAATAGAAAATGAAACCTGAATCAAAAGAAATACTATTCAACATTACCCATAAGCAATAAAGTTCTATCTTCCATACTACACCATCACTTTTGGCTCTACCAAATATGATTTTACTCATTGTACAATGTAGATAACAGAAGATTGAATTTTTGAGAATGCTGCCTTGGACTTCGAAGGGTTATAAGGTTCATCAAATAACTCTATCTCCTCACAAAATTCTTCACTATCAAAAAATTCCTCAAACTCATGCGAGCAATTAGTTGGGAACCTGAAATAATTATTAAAAATTGGTTAGAGTTCACACATAATCGATGTTCATTAAATGAAAATTCAGTGTCACTTCATCCTTCCAGTGACACTCAAGTGAACTAAGGAATTCCAATGTAATACGAGGGTAGGTTGGATACCTAAGATTAATGAAATCAATCCAACCTATATTGTCAAGCATCCAATCTATATCATTCTTAATTTCCAATAAATCCATTGTATGACAATCAGGATAACGAGTACAAATAAGCTTATGACATACAAGAGTGTCATATCTAAATTTTTTTTTATTTTCATTGTGCAAAATAATGTCATAATACTCTTCATTACCCTCGTCGTGTGACATTCGTTTCTCCTTTAAGGTTGCCCTGAACTTTTCAGTTGCCTTCCCTTTCCCTTGGCTTGATTTGAATCATCTCCTCCATCACTTGATATGTTGCTCCTATGAAAACGTTTTAAGATGTTAGACATTGTTACAAAAATGGGGAAGAAAAAGGAGAGAATTGGAAGGAAAAAGAGGATTTTTTTTAGAGAAGAGGATTAATGTTTAGGAAGGAAGAAATGAGATGGTAGACGAAGAGAAGGTTAAGATTCTTCTAAAAAGCAAGATATTGAGCTTAGGGATAAATCAAGATCTAGATCTAGAAGAGGAAAGAAGATTATAAAAGGGGAGAAAGGAGAGAAAAGATATAACTTAAAGTGTGTGTCAGCCGTGTCTGTGATTGGCACGACTGTGTATTTTATTTTGACAAAAATGTATAGGCACGGTCATGTTATTTGACACGACCTTAGTACGGTTGTGCTTCTGTTACTATTGTAGTGTTTGGTGCAGCCGTGTCAAATAACATGACCTAAGCACAACTCATCTTATTTGGAGGGCATGACCATGTAATTGGACATGGTCAGGTCAATGCCGAGTTCTGTGTGAAGAGTGGAGTCTACGAGGTTAGGAGCATATACGGGAGCATGACCGTGTAAAATGAAAAGGCGAGTGAATGGTTGCACTCGGCCTAAAATTAAATTCCGCACTTACAAGGTACATGGCCATGTCAAATGATACGGTCAGGACAAAATTCACAGATGGTCGTGTAAAATGGCATGACCGAAGCATTACTGATATTCTCCAATGCCTTCAGATATTTAATAAAAACATGGTCAATTCCTTATTGATATTATCGTAAAAGGTAATAACTTTTATCTCGGGAGTCCCTTTAAGATGGTCTCACTTGATTTGAAAGGAAGATAAACTATGGGGGGTTTCGCTCAGTGATGCTTTACATAGGTCAGGTGACCAGTGAGGCATTGCGCACACGTTAGGGATTAACGTCGTGCTCTTTTGCGGTAACATCACATCTAAGTACTAACTATACCAACCCATGGAGACAGGAAAACTATTGCAGTAAAAGGTGAAGTTGTCGCCTTAGCGGCCTTTCCAAGCGGCCCCACACACTTTGAAAGGAGGTAAATCACGAAGGGGGCATTTTTCCCTAACGTAGGAATCCTTTGTATGGAGAGGGCAAGCACCCAGTGAAGCATTTTCGCACCCAATGAGAATTGACCCCAAGACTACTATTAAAGCAAAAGGAAGTCGTCAGGACGATCCCACACTTTCTGAAAGGGAGTAAATCATGGGAATATTTATCCTAGCATAGCGGCCCTTTAGGGGAGGTTAAGCACCCAATAAAATATTTTGTACCCACTAAAAATTGACCCCAATCACTATCAATATTACATCTTTGTGAGGTCAACCTCAATCTTGTATCAATTATTTAAAGTATACTAAATCAGTATAACTCTCCTCCCTTATCAGACATTTGTTTCTTCAATTATTTGTAAGTATGGATCAGTATAGCTATATCCTCCCTTCTCACAGCAATGTTGTTTCGATCGGTACAAAAATTCTACATAATTCTTTTCTTTTTTCCCCTTATTTATCCATAACTCTATGTTAGTTTAGTAGATGTAATACTAGTGATTAAAACTTCTAAGGCGTTAATAGAATTAGAAAAAAAAACCTGTCTATTTTCTTACAACAAAAGTGATAATTCACACCTCGATGGTTTCTCCAGGACTATCACATGTAATACGGAAGGGAGATAAATCAAGAGAAATTTTGTCGAATGACCCTTTACATAAAAGTTAGATGACTCGTGATGTATTTCACATACGTTAGGAATCCATCCCATGACCCATTACAATAATACCACATGTAAAAACTAACTGTATTAGTTCATAGTCCATATGAGCAAGTATACTCTCATATATGTCCCCTCGAATGGGTCTAGTGGCTAGCGCATGAGATGTTGTCATCATGAGGTCTGGGGTTCGAATCTCGACAAAGTCGAGATAAATACCTCCCTTATGTGCTAGTCACTATTCCAAAGGTTAATAGCCGCCCGTGATTTACCTCCTCCGTGTTAGCCCTAGGACGGGTTGGCGAGGGCATTGGGGGCGAACGTATTCGCCTTTTGCCACCATGTATACTCTCATGTATATCATTGGAGCTGCACTCTCTCTGATATGATTCGGGATCCTCTGGACCGCATTTCCTGGTCTGCTCCTGGACCAGGGGTTGCTAATAGGTGGGATTTCATGGATCCTATCTATATAACAAATGAAGTTCATAAAATCCAACTTATAAATAAAATGGTTCATTCTTTGAACCACACTCTACGGTCCAGAGGATCCAGCCTCTTCTCATATAACATTTACAATCAATAAATTGAGTATAAGTAGTAATGATTAGAAACCCCTAGTGAGGATATTTCAAACATGCAATGAGCTATAGATTACACTACTTGAGATATCCAAATATACTATAGGGATATAATGATTCTAACTAGATATCGAATAAATCCATGAATGGTTATGCTTTTACCTTTAGAGAATGAGTAGTGTCCTAAAAGTCCTCAAAACAGACTTTTAGGAATCAAGCAGTGACAATCCTATATATATTGACTAGAGATCCTAAGATTACATTTCAAAAGAAACAACTAAACTATAATAAAGAACAAACTACTTTTCCATATGCAAACTTAACATCAAGTGGGTTTTCAAATTCAAATTTCAAGCTTGATGACATTCTTTAAGGTTGAATCTCCACACAAGTAATTGTAACTGCAAGAAGGAATATTTGCATCCTTCAATGTAAATAAACTAGCAAATATAACTGAACTGAATAAAAACAACAAAAACCAATCAGATTAAAAATCATCTGATGCTACAACTCCTTGGAGTAATTTGATAGAGACGAATAAACCAGACAGCCTGAAACAAGTTCAGTGACCAAAATGATTATAAAATTTGAAATCTTAACTCTTAAAGTATGCCCTTCCGCCTTGCAGTTCTCTTCGCTTTCTGCTTTCCCTGATGGAGCCAAGCTCTTCTTTGCAGGAGATGCCTCCATTTCTCCAATCTTAGCTGTTCTGTTTTTGGGGATTCAAACTCGTCTTTGGTTCTCCACCGCTTGCATTCAGGGAAGGTATATCCTTTGGTTTTTGATCCAGTTTAGTGGATTCATTCTGTTTACTTCTCAGTATGTCCTCATCATTGAACAAAGGCTTCTGTTCAGTGAAGCCAAGTTCAGTGACTTTGCTTCTAGGTTCATGCATATCCTTGAACAAAGGCTTCTGTTCAACCTTGGGAGAAACATCTTCCATCAACTTAGATTGGATAGACCTTCCAACTTTAGGCGGTCGGCCTTTTCGCTTTGGCAGTTCAGAACTGGCAACAGTACTGAAATTTGAACCAATAGCCATGTAAGGGAGTTATCCAGAAAGTTCATCATCATGCAGTCAATATGTTTAAAGAAAGCTAATCAACCTCTTGATCACTGCCTCAACATTTGTTTCTCCAGCTGTAGAATTTGATTTTGTGTTTACTGCTTTGCTGAGATGTGAAAGATCCAACGAGAATGGATCAGATAAAACAAATAGGTCATAAACAATTAACATCTTCAATAATAGCAAAAGCTATGCAATCTAAAGATTGACTTATGTTATGCATTCTTTGAAATGGAAAACTAATGCAATAAAAATTCAAATTAATACGTACTTGTCCAAAGAAGCATCAATAGCATCTTTTGCATCATCCTGAAGAAAATAAATCTGCTGAATTAGACCTCAAAAAATCACACGGCTAAAATGATATTGGGCAAAACAACTTACTGCAAAATCACACGTTGGAGATGTTCTTATTTCACTGGCAAACATCCAACGCTCTTCCTTGAGCAAAAGTATCTCCACGTCCCCATCATCATATAAGACCTGAAAATTAAAACAAAATTTAGTATGCTAACAAACAAAGAAGAAGAAAAAGAAGCAAACCCATTGAGGATTCACAATTCAAAGTGCTCAACACCTTATGTTTTTTAGTGACGTGATCATACTCCTTAATCGTGCCAGTGTAAAACCTGAGGATCAAACAAATGGAAAATAATTTTTTTAATAATTTCTAACTAAAATATATACATATATATAAAAACTCACTGCTGATCATCCGGCCACCATACTTGAATTCTATCACCAACTAATCTCTCATCCAGTTTTCTTATCTGAGAGTCAGAAAACTGGGTCAACACTATAATATTCAGAAGCCAAATCTAACAAGCATTACCATGAAAGTGATAAGGCATAAAGATATTAGCTGTGGGATATCTTCATAGACAAGGGCAAGCAAGAACAGAAATTTACTGCACAAATACCTTCTTCCTAGTCTCTCCTGCAACATCTTTCTCTGAGTTCTGCTTTACAGATGAAACTTCCCCAACAATCTTACGCTTTGCAGCTGCCAGCATTTTTGGTTTTGTTCCTGAATTATTTGAGCCATAAGAACAACCTACTTTTAATCTAAATTTATCAGAACTCTCAGCCGGGTTTAGTCTTGGAGATGTAATGTTAAGAGTCTCACCATCTGGGTCCTCTCTCTTTGTATTTGCTAGTTCCTAAACAACAAAATGCAGTATGTCATTTAAACAAATTAAATAGCCCCTTAGCCTAATTTATAATGTCTTAGTTTACATTTAAATGCAATGTCCTGGCTATCACAAAAGCTATTAACATTTAGAAACCCTGTTCCTTATGTGGAAATGTTCACTTTAATTTCGAACAGTGCCTTAGGATGCTACAATTAGCAGCTATAAACATAAAAAGTAAATGCATTAAATAGGAAAGGTCTCAGCCAATATCTAGAAAAAAGACTGTCACACCTTAACATTGGCAGAATTTACGGCATTTTGCCCTCCAAAATCATAATTTCCTTCGATTATGGAAGCAACAACTTTGCTGTAATCTTTTAAGCAAACCCTTGGCTTAACAAATTTCCCTAAATATGGTTTTAGTTTTGAGGCACATGCTGTGATTACTCTTTCTGCGAGCTTGTGAGCAATTGGTAATGTGTTCTGAGCAGAAAAGCAAAAACATCAGAAACTGTCATAATGGTTTATGGATAAAATATGGAATTAAGGCAATATTTTACTTTATTATCAATTTTAACAACATCCAAAAGGCAGAAGAGAAGTCCTTCTGAGATGTAATCACTTTCTTCCAATAAAACTGTCATAATGGTTTCCATGGAAGAAAAGATGCCCTCACTATGATTTGGCCTGAAAGTTCAAGAAAGAAGATAAAATTATACAGCAAGAGAATATAGACATGACACAGGCAATGATCATAATAGGCAAAATGGAGCAAAAATGAATTAGAAGCAAATAGGAACGACATTAAACTAGAGCTTATTGTCATGTTATCAAGTGGATATAGCGCTCACATAGGAGAATAGGAGGAATATTGCTATCTATAGTCCTTGTTGCCTAATTTGGAAATCACAGGCCCTATAAGGCACTCCTTTCCCATTCATCTGGGATCGATGGGAAGAGGTATGCATTCTAAGAAAGTAGGAAGGTCATGGGACTGGTAAGAATAATCCCAGAACATCAACTTCAAGAATTCCTGGACACTTTAAGTCAAGGCTGCACTCTTAGATGAGTACTCACTTTGTGCCAAATGGAAAGTGTAAGACATTAAAAAAATAGGAAAGAACAAAAAGGTTATGCTCAAAACTGAATGATATTAATGAATAACTAAAACAAATTATTGATCATCATCTAGAAGAAATGAAATTACATGCTTTGCATTAATAATGTGAATATTAATCAATAATCTAGAAAAGATCATATTTATCTAAGAAATATGTATATATTTAATATCTGAAATGTTTATCACTTGCAAAACAAGTGCTTTAGTTAAAACTTAATAAGTTAACCAAAATATTTATGTAAGTAATATGTATATAATTAATACCTAAAATGATTATCACTTGCAAAACAAGTGTTTTAGCTAAAACTTAATAAGCTGACCAGAAAATAGGATAGCTTGGATTTAAGTTAACGTGGTTCAGTGTAAATCGATTCCAATGAACCAATAATATTTTCTTAATTATGCAGGATGCACCTTGCTGCCTAAAGAGGGGCCACCATGTCCAGTGTGCTATTCAATCCCCTTCTAAATCCACCTTGGTGATTGCATATGTGACCTAAGCAGCCACTTTCAAAAACCATGATTAGATAACTCCATAATAGTAAGGTATAACTAAAATGTGATGGGGAATAATAATGAATCTCGCATACTTACACTTAAATCATCAATAGTTATGATCATAGTACGTTGTATTAAAATATTCAAGCATTACTAGAGTACAAAAGTATCCAATTTTCAATATATTTGTACTAAATAATTAGTATGCAATCACTCTTTAATAATAGAAATGTCATGTTGATATAAAATAATTAACAAAATTAATCAGATTATCAATACTTTCATTTCATATGGGACCATTATTAACATATAGTTATTAATAAATAAAATTTGTTTACTAACAATTTCAATTTATTTATAGAAATAAACCATGTCATACTTGGTCGTTAGTTAATAATACATAAGGCAGCCTTCAAGAATTGAGTCTTAGAGAAAACCAACCCTCAATTCTCCCATCCCCCAAAAAAATGTTTGTGCTTCCCACCACCACCAAAAAAACATATGTCTGTGCCAACTAGCAAGCTTTGTCCTTGCCTATGTGGTATGCCACTTTTGCCAATGATTCATCTCCAACCAAGCTTCCACAAGCACCTGCTTATAGCCCAACCCACCAAATCCAAAGCTTTGTTTTTGCCTCTGCCAAAAGCAACATTGAGCACAAAGTTGCCCAATTTCAACATCTACTTATAGTGCACCTTCTCCCCCTTTCCCATTCCTTTTTCTATACCTTTTCCCTTTTCAGCCTGATTCTAGTTTAATTTTATTCAGTTAGGCAAGCTAGTTCTCATATTGGGTATATTCCACTATCTCTTCTGATGTCTTAGCAATGCTTTGTTAGTTGTGCAAATTCTAGAGACTGAGCAGGCCAATCCTTATCCAACTTGTCCAATCCGATGAATGATTCACTGACATTTCAAAACAGGAATACAAAGCTATGGAATTGCATATGCAACATGACATTACATATGCACATATAGCCAGCCATCATAAAATACTTTATAGAAATATATTTTAGAAACAAGTCAATTGTCTTAGCAGGTACCAGGGCAATGACTGTCCAAGGCGAAAGGCAATGGTTGAGAGTCTTGAAAGCTTAACAATACACCTAATGAGAAAAATAAGATGAGGGATGAATTTTTTAATTAATTAGATAGAGATCGACAACAATCAATCCTAAACTACTCAATTTGTGGTTGGGTTGATAAGGAGCAGGTGGTGGTGTCAATAATGCAAATTAGGAAAGAAATTGAAGAATTATTCAAAATTTGATACATTTGTAGAAAATTTTAAATTTAATTTTGTCGTTTGGTAATTTAGAGTCAATTAGCATTTTCTATTATGATAATAAATAGAGAATAATTATAATACCAATTAAAAGTCTAGCATATTTTTTATTTAGAATATTTATTTCGACGTTTGTTGTCAAGTCAGGTTTATAAAAAAAGTCCAAAGTGTGCATTTTTTTCATCTTTGAATTAATACAATTTCCAATTTGTTTCTATGTGTGAGTGTGTTTCCCCTAAGAGTGTTCCTTCTTAATAAGGGGTTCATTTCCTTATTCACTCATTATGCTACATCAAGCGGACCTGGGTCGATTCAATACCTCCTCCAAGCTTTCTTCTTGCGATTCTCTTCCTCATCATCCATTTTCCCCATCACATTTGCCTGCCACCTCCACCATTCCACCATTTCTGCTTCACTCTTTCCCATTATTATTCATCTCCACCACAGACTCCAACTATGCCTTTGTCTATATCTTCCACCGTTTGCATGTGCACCTCAAAACCCTCCTCTGTCCAGTCACCATGATCACCCACAATCTCCTCTAAGCAAATCGACATCCTCCTCTCCACTATCCACCTACCACCACTTCTCCAACCTCCACCGTCAGTAAATCCACTACTATTTTGGTTGCTCAAATTATGACCAATGATATCTTTGTCTATTGCCACTCCTATTTGCATATCTAGATTAGGAGATCCTTAGCTCCCTTTCCACCTACCATCAGTCACAAGCTCATGCTACTATAGCCAATTTGACACCACCTATGACTCAATACAAGTTGCCTCAAATCCGACTATCTCATCGTCATTGGTGCAACATGCACCCAACAACACCACTAGCAACACATTATCGCCTCGGTCGCACACTCCCTCATGTCGATCATGATATCATCTCTATTCCTTCTAAACCAAAGTCAATGTCAAATTAATTTGGATATAATAAAAAAAACTTTGTATTTTTTCATTTTAAAAAAATCTTGTAATTTACATTTTAGTCCTAGAGAATCGTTTTTTGTTGGAGTTTACCATTCCTTTGACTCACCACAAGATCTTACTTGTGTGGGGACTTCATAGCATAAACTCTACGGCAAAGAGACTTCAATCAATCTAGTAATATTGCTCTTTCTTTAAAAATGACTATTGTTCTAATTTAGCAAGTAGTTAACTTTATGCATTGCATGTTTTCCATACATTACATTTATTCCAATCATCATCTTTTTTTAGTTTATTGCTTGTTTCATAACATCTTTATTTATGAAGTTTTTTTCCTGGTTTATCATTATTTCCTAAGTTTCAACTTTATTTCCTTCAATTACTTGCTTTTATCATTATTTCCGCATTAATCATGACGAAAAGCCCAACTAATAGAGAGGTAAACAGTAAGTGAGAGTTTGAATAAGATGAGCTTAAGAGCCACCAATCTACAGTGAATGATTAGAAAGGCCTAAGGTTTATGTTACTAGCCTAATCAACGAACTAGTAAAGGACAAGACTCTCGAGTCTACCAATCATACATCATATATAACTTCCTGATAACCTAGGCATCATTCACATCGAGACCATCATTCTATCCTTGACGAAGAGAGGATCACTTTCTAGATACTCAAGCCAGACCTAAGTCTAGACCATAAATAGATATTACCCACCAAGTCAAATTGAACGCCCTTAATTCCAATGGTTAGCTAGACCCAAAGACATTTCTTGACTAGGTAGCCAAGATTAAGAACTACTAGTATAGCATGACCCAATCCAAACAAGCACCGATTTGCAAAACCAAAACTCATAACTTCGGCAAAGAAGTCCTTGTGGATCAATATAAAATAATTGAACATAAACGTAATTTAATACCTAAGCACACATAAAAACTTACATATGTGATGCAACCCCAAATTAAACCCTATGGAAACTCTTATCTAGTTCATCATTGAATTAAAACTGAAATTTAACAAGTTAAATTATTTTCTTCAAACTCGATCAAAGAGTTTTGCTAGAAGGTTGAAGAGATTCAAGTCCCTAGAAAAACAAAAAAAAGCACATCATTCGATGCTTCAATGACCATAGTAAGGATCATGTACCATCAAAATGCCCACATAGAGTATGGCCTTAGAATAGAAATACAATTCTAAGGACAAAGAGACATACCTTCCAAATCTAGGTAGTGACGAAGAGGTTGAACCCTTTGACGAGTTCCACGAACCTAAATGGACAGAAGAAGAGACTATAGGACTCTACGTACTATGTCGTATACTTTCTATGCCCACATTAAACAACATATGGAAATCAAACAACTTCCACACATAGGCAATATGCACAAGTGTTAGAAAATGTTTATCGACAACGGTTACACAAAGGTATTTGGTTCTTGTTGAGATGGATCCATACAAGGACAAGATGTAGTGCAATGAGCACGGTCGCATGTCACCCTTGGTTAGCTCTGGCTTTACAATCTCTTTATTACTCACTAACAACAACAACAACGCCCTTTATCCCACTAAGTGGGATCAAATATATGGATCTTCCTACGTCATTGGATTCGATCCCCTACTATATCCTCTTTATTACTCACTTTGAAGAGAAAAAAAAATCCACTCTTTAAGACACAAGGGGAAGAATGCCCAATTGTGCCTGCTAAGCCTAACAAACCTGAGTCTAACCCTAAACCAAGCTACCCCAATCCTCAAAATAATCCCTCCACCTTCTCATACAGTCTCAATTTAAAGAAGGAAAGGAGTTAAGAGTCATGGTACCATTAGTAGCCTAGGACCTTGCAGTAGGCCCTAGCGAGTTACCAAAGGACCTTCTAATATGGGTTGAAGGTTCATCAACCTATTGAATTGTCAACTGAGAATTTTATTGAGCACGTCAGGGACATCCATGCAAATGTTTGGAAGGAAATTGTATTGAGTAATGGGGTTTATAAAATTCAAGTTGATACACATAGTGATGAGTATAATGGACGGGATTATATATTTGTCCATATTCACCCTAGATGCTTTCCTATAAAATACTTTAAAAAGTTTCATGCTCACTCCTCTTGTTCATTCTTTTGAGAAAAATTGGTACTAATGCATATGTTATTAACTTGTTTATTAATTTGAACAACATTCTAATTTTCAATATTGAGGACTTCCTGTCAATAGTGGGGCATCCGATCCTTCCTCTTATATTTTGATTTATCAACAGGTAGTGTGAGTATTGGTTCCTGCACTCCCAACGATGACAAAGCTGTCTCATCGAATAGAGCATGCATCATGGACTCTTAGATGGTGATATCTCTAAATGGAAGTACTCATAGGTACCTAGTCCATTGGAAATGGTTTCCATAGATTGAAACACTTGGATCACCAAGGATGAGATTCGACATCTTTCCCTTAAAGAAATAAAGAGGCACACCCACCACTTCGCACTTGTGTGTAGCACTGTGAGGCCTGACTTGGACTATTCTATCTCCCAACTTGACACAAGTTCTTGGTGGGGCACAAAATTATGAAAGAAATTGAAAAATTATTTGAGATCGACATGTCTGCAACAAATTTTAAATTAAATTTTAACATTTAGTAATTTAGAGCCAATTAGCATTTTCTATTTTGGTAATCAATAGAGAATAATTACAATCCAATTAAAGTCTAGCATACAACAAAACAACAAGCCAGCCTTATCCCACAAGGCGGGGTCAGCAATTAAAGTCTAGTATATTTTTCTTATATAGAATTTTTGATTCTATGTTTGTTGTCAAATCGAGTTTATAGAAGAAGTCTTAGAGTCTTGTCATTTATTGTTAAATTAATATAACTTCCATTTTCTCTTTCTCTCTATGAGAGTTTTCCCTTTGGGTGAGGGGTTTGTTCCTTTTCCACGTGTTGTGTTACATCAATTGACCACAACACTTTCAATCTATGGGTCATGCTCAATCTCGGGTTATGTCAAACATAGCACAAGGTTAGACTGCAGATAACTCACAAGTGTAACATAACCCATGAACAATTTTTTTTATTCAAATATATTCATGTTTTCTTCCTAACATAATCTTAGTATAGTTAAAATCTTATCAATTTAGTTTTATTTTTCAAAAAGATATAATTTATTATCTTAATATTTTTTATTTTCTACCATTTTTATACTTAAAAAAGTTATTACAATCTCATTACAATTCGTGATCTAGCCAAGCTTAGCGCAGCACAAACCAATTATTCTAAGAGTCATGTTGGACCTAAGTTGACTCCATCGTAAATCATGCTTGGCACAACCCTATTGAACTAGGATGCCTTGACCTAGGCATGGTTCATTGACACCCCTTATTGTCATATATGGAAAAAACATTATAAAATACTAGAAATAATTGATAAATTCACAAAATATAATATAAGTCATTATGGAAGAACACAATGTCAATGAGGCAATTAAACAGATATAATATCTTACTTTAGTAATATAATAAACAACTAAGGCATTACTATTTGTTAAGATAAATGTGCAACCCTCACCGAATTGTTCTAAGGAAAATGCGGAACATATTCAAAACCAGAGCATCACATTCAAGATCCAACATCACAATAAATGATCGAACTTTGGCAAAGGTGTCAAGAATAGAAACCCTCTTAAAGAATGAGTCATTAGATATGTCATCCAATTTGTCAAGTGTGTCAACTATGTTCCCGAACACTTCCTGCGTGATGGAAGCAAGAAAAAGTTACAGATAAATACTTGAAAAATTAAGTTAAATTTATGCTATGTAAAATAAATAATGTGCATGATATAAATGAAATTCATATTAATAGACCTTCATTAAATCATCATTATATGGAGCATCAGGTGCAGTGATTCTCATAATTTCATTTGTACATGAAGCAACTATCGCTTTCACATCTTCATTTGGATGCCTCAAAAGTCTCTTGTCGACCAACAAACTCATTGCAGGATGAAGCACGTCTATAATTGACTGACTTGGTGCTTGATGGACTCTCATTAAGAGTTGCTCAGTTTGCTGAAATCAGAAGGCAACATCAAAGCAAGACCATGTGCCAAAGATAAACATTATTACAAAGTAATGTTCCCCAAAAAGATTGATACTATTAACTCAAGTGCATGAAAGAATAAAGCAAAGAACACTAAATATCATTCCTAGTTTAGCAACACACAATCAACGAATCGATAGATTCACTATATTGCAAAAATGCAAGTTATTAAAAGGAAAGAATGCATTTTTCTTGCTTTAAGTGAATAACAGCCCTTTATTCAGCACTTATACTTCCTCATTGGGCAAGATGTGCATACGTTTATTGTGTGATTCACGTAATAAGTGACACAAGAGGAAATGCTACTTTGCAAGTCTTAAGTTAGTGTAGGAAGCTTTTAGATAATATCATGAACTTATGGATAAATTTTTCGTGCCAATTTTTAGATCTCAATTATCTCTAAATTAGCACAAATAAAACATTTCCAACAAAGTGACAATAGACTAGGTATATTTCACATCTCTAAACTGGCACAAAAAAAAAACAATTTCCAACAAAGTGACAAGTATATTTCACAGCTCGAGCTTAACTTTCTTAAGTCTTATATAACTTTATGAGAATACAAAATACGAGTATAATTGTTGATAAAGTTTTGCACTAATTTAAATCTCAAGAAACTCCAAACCACTTATGAAAAATGAAAAACTTCCCGTACAGAACCACAGATAAACTGTATTTTCTTACAGAATGACAAAGAAACATAGAAGTTCACTTAACCAATAAATCCAAAGCCACTATTAGATTGTTTAAGAAATTTTTCCATAGATGTCAACAAAAATCACAAAAAAAAAAGGAAGAAAACGTCATGCTAAACACTCTACGAAGAATGCAATTGAAATTAGTATTTAGATATAAGATAAATATGTGCAACCTTACCGTCATCCAAAAAACGAGAAGATACAGCCAGAGATTATATACAAAATCTGATCAAGTGCGTAGAACACTACACGATGGATAAAACACAACCAAGCACCCGATTTTGAAACGTATAAAAAGGATGGTCTTGACGGGGGGTCTTACGTCCAGCAGGGTGAGGAGATCGTCGACGTCGGCAGGAGGAGATTCGAGCTGCTTCCCGACGTCCCTAATATCGTCCACCAATTCCTTCTCGGTGGCCATTGCTCCGGCCTACGAACTTCGGGACTCGCGTTAAGATTAAAACCCTGGAAGAAGTAGAAACTACGGCGGGGGAAGGGGGCGGCGAGGGTTTCGTTACATACGATGGAGGAGCGGAGAGAAGGAAAAAAAAAAGGTGGAATTCCGATCTCGCTTCTTCGCCACCCGTCGCGTCGCCTGCGATCGCTGACGCAGCCGTTTGAGTTTGTGGAGTGCGGGTGGGGGAGTGAAATGGAGAAGGGCGACGCCTTTTTATTCAGCGAAGCGCAGCGCAGCGCCTAGCAGGGGAGGGGGGGTTTAAGATTTGCCAATAGAAAGTTGGCAAATAAAATTAATAAATATTTTAATTTTATAATTGTTTGATTATTTTCCAAAACAATTATCTGCTTTCCAATCTTTCTGATTTAACTGAATATTAAAATCAAATGAGTTATTTTATTGTTTTGTTACTTTCCAAAAGCATTCATAAATACAACTAATTTTTCATTAAAATAATATATATATATATAATTTAATGCAAATTTTTGGAGGAAAATATAAAAAAGGCAAAAATAAAAAAGATCCTTTTTTTTCTAAATCGCCAAATGAGTGTTCCACTCTATAATTCATATGTATATAATTATTCAACTACCCTCTAATATTGTTCGAATTGTTATCTCCCGTCTAAAACTTGAGTTAGTTGGGTGCATTGTAACCATTATGATTTTATAACTATTACGCATATTGTAGTTGATACGATTTAATAGCAACTACAATGCATATTTAATATATTCAACGTTGGTAGGAATTTACGTTGTAACAGCTATGATTTCGTAGTTATTACAATATGATTAATAGTAATTCACATTGTAATAGATATGAAATTGTAGTTGCTACAACTTGAATTCGACCTGCTTACCTAATATTCATGTTGTAGCAGCTACGAAAATTTAGTTACTACAACGTAAATTCAACTTAATCACCAATATTTATGTTATAATGACTACAAAATTGTAGTTGCTACAACATGTATAACAGCTATGGTTTCATAACTACTACAACACTCCCAACTAGTTCATAAATTAAGTAGGAGATTTAGATGGGAGATAACAATATTGAACAGTATTAGAAGATAGTGGATAATATACATGGAGTGGGATGCCTTTCGATAAAAAAAAAATTAAATATGACATCCCTTAGATGATTTGCAAAATAATAATAATAATAATAAGTCTTCTTGATTTTTGCCTAAATAAGTTAGGTCTTCCTTAAAGAGTGTATTTCATAAAGAAATGTAAGTTATATATAGTTATAAATAAGTCAAATCGAACTAAATTTTATAGTGTTTAAGCTTGTTTGATAAGCTAACTAAATTATGTTATGCCTAAAATAAACCAAATCGTTAAAATGATTGTTCAAGCTTTGCTTTGTTTCTTTTTTACGAGCTTGAGATTGGTTTGAGTTTGGCTCGAGTTTGGTTCGAGCTTGGCTTGAGCTTAGTTTATTTAGATGCTATCGAACTCTCAATTCAAACTTATTTGATTATTTGAATCTTTTATATTTTAAACTTATTTGATTAGTTATTGAGTTTATAATACAAATTTGTTTCTTTATTTTGAAGGTTTCTTTATTTATTTACAAGTTGATAAGAGTTTGGTTCATGAATATTGTTCCTAAACTTTGTTCACGAACGTTATTTATGAACATTATTTACGAATATATTCACGAGCATTGTTCACAAACTAAACATATGTGTTCAAATTTGTTTGTTTAGTTAAACGAGTTGTTCAAATTTATTCATTTAATTAATCTTGTATATATTAAAGAGCATAAACAAACTCTTATCAGGCTGAATATTAAGTTTGTTTATGAACACTGGGTTCATTTACATTCCTAGTTATACACTACTTATCCTATAATAGTAAAATCTTATGATGATCTAATGATATTGTTGGAGTTTTTATAATTGAGCTTTGATGAGTTCTAGTGAAATAAATTTAGTAAGTAAACTACCTCTAGTTGTTATTAGCATTTCTTTGACCAAAAAAAGAAATGAAAATTAGTTCATCTTTAAGGCCAAGTTACTTGAGTTGAAATCGAAGAAAGGAAAAAAGAGTTAACAAAAGAAGTGAATGCAAGGGAGCGAGGGAGAAAGAAGGAAGAAAAAGAAATAAGGCAAATAGTTAATTACTTACCACTTGGGTAAATTGTGTATATAGGTGATAGTGCAAGATGTCACAACTTTTATAATTTGATCTTACAATCACAATATCCTATGTGAGTTTGAAGCACCTTAAGACATAGCACAGATAGTAGGTGCATAACATTTCTGATGTAGTAGTTAGGGGTTGGTCAATACTAAGAAGTCGTTAAATTAACGGATCTATTTTTCAATCTGAGTTTTAAGTTTCTAATGCTACTTAAATAAGGTAAGGCATGATTTTTTAATGAGTAAATGTGCACATTGATATTGACTCATTGTCAATTTGATGATACTGACATATTATTGCATCTCTTAAATGAACTCTTCTTCGTATGTGATTTTGAAAGATCTTGTCAATAAATTATGCAATATTCTTATCAAATAATTATATGAAAACCATGTTTTATTCGTGCATTTAAATCTTTTTTAAAAGGCATATAATTTGTCACAATTGTATAATAAGTTGGTAACAATATAATTTATTTGGTGAAATTAATTTGATGTATAAAAAAAATTAATATGATTTACTTGATTGTGGCAAATTAATCTCATGATTATTTAGAAAAAAGATCATATTTGCGTAATGTTTATTTTTGTATTTGTCTCGTGATTATGTCAAATTATCATGTGTATTTGTATTTTGTTGAGGCTTACTTTTTGGAAATTATTAATTATGAAATAATATATAATAATCA
The DNA here is from genome assembly GCF_018446385.1 of Zingiber officinale. Classification (NCBI taxonomy): domain Eukaryota; kingdom Viridiplantae; phylum Streptophyta; class Magnoliopsida; order Zingiberales; family Zingiberaceae; genus Zingiber; species Zingiber officinale. The sequence goes on along the minus strand of NC_055992.1, from coordinate 147,167,581 downwards.
ACTTTATTAATAAATTTAATAGTAAATTGTTGTAAAATAATATATGTACGTAGATGTCCATGAAACCCTAATCTTTCATAAACTTTCTCTTTACTTTGTTTTTTAATTTCTGTTATATATATAATTCACATGTAAAGGAGTAAAATTTATAGTTCATTCATATTTTGTTAGTTATTGTTCAATTAACTATTAGTTAGTTACCTATTTGCATGACTTATGATATTTCAAAAATATTTTATAGCTATGTGTTACAAAATCATCTTTGGATTATATCATGTTTTATCATTTATTAATAAATATATATGATACATAATAGTTAATGATTTAGTTTTGTATTAGATTTTCACTATGTCTAATCTTTCAAAGTTAGAGTTTGCGGCTCTTGACATTTCAGGAAAAAATTATTTATCATGGATTTTAGATGTGGAGATTCATCATTTGGATGTCATGGGTCTTGGAAACACCATAAAAATAGAAATAAGAATTTTTTACAAAATCATGCAAAAGCAATGATATTCATTCGTTATCATCTTCATGACGATTAAACATCGAATATTTGATGATCAAAGATCCACTTGAGCTATGAAATAATTTGAAGGAAAGGTATAACCATTATAAAATCGTAATTCTTCAAAATGCTTGTTGTGAATGGATTTATTTACATTTATAATATTTTAAATTTGTAAGTGAATATAACTCTGTCATGTTTAGAATCAGCTCAAAATTAAAATTATGTGGTGAAAAAATTACTAATGAAGATATGTTGAAAAAACATATTCTACCTTTCATGTATCTAATATGCTCCTGCAATAGAAATATAGAGAGAAATGTTTCAAGAAATATTCTTAGTTGATTACATGTCTTCTTGTGGCTAAGCAAAACAACAAGCTTTTGATGAAAAACCATGAGATCCATTGGTGCTAGTCAATTCCCTAAAGTGAATGAGATAACTTGTAAAAATAATAAATGACAGCACATACAAAAATTTCATCATGGTTGTGTTCGTGGTCATGATCATGGTCATAGATACGGAAATGATCGATTTTAAGAAAATCATGGTGGTTATAATAAAAGAAAAAATATTTTTCTTATTTATAAATGGGTGAAAGTAATGTTAATACAATTTCTTGTAATACAAATATTATTGAAGGTTCTAGAAAAGCTAATATAACAGTATTTGGAGGAACGAAATTTGTTATTAACAATGCATTCTTCTCTCTTAAGTCTCAAAGAAATTTGTTAAGTTCTAAAGATATTCGTCGAAATGGATATCACATTGAGACACATTATGAGAATATTGAATATCCCTATATAAAAAATTAATGTTGGTAACAAACATGTATATGAAAGATTACTCGCTTTCTCATCTGGTTTTTATAACACAATAATATATAAGGTAGAAACAAATGCAATAGTTAACTTGAAGTTTAATGACTCAAATGATTTTATATTTTAGCATGACTGATTGGGGTATCCTAGTTCTACAATATTTTAAAAAATTATCAAAAATTCACATGGACACCCATTAAAGAATCAGAAGATTCTTCAATTTAATGAATTCTTGTGTGTTGTTTGTTCTCAAGGAAAACTTATTATGCAGCATTCACCACCTAAAGTTGGAATTGAATCTCCTACATTTCTGGAATGTATACAAGGCAATATATATGGACCTATTCATCCACCATGTGGACTATTTAAATATTTTATGGTTATAATTGATGTCTTTAAAAGATGGTTACATGTCTATTTATTATCAACTCGAAACCTGGCGTTTGCGAGATTGCTCGCCTAAATAATTTGATTGAGAGAATAATTTCTAGAATATTCTATCAAGAAAATACATCTTAATAATGCTGTTGAATTTACATCCCAAGTATTTAATGATTATTGTATGTCTATTGGGATAACTGTTGAACATCTTGTTGCTTATGTTCATACACAAAATGGTTTAGCTAAATCATTTAGTAAACACTTACAGTTAATAGCTAGACTATTGATTATGAGAACTAAGCTCCCTATATCCATTTGGGGGCATGTTATTTTGCATGTAGCAACACTTATAAATATCAGGTCAATCAGTTATCATATATTCTCTCCTTTACAATTGACTTTTGGTCAGGAGCCTAATATATCTCATTGGAAAATATTTGGATGTGTGATATATGCACCAACTAGTCTACTACGGGCCCCAAAAGAAATTGGGAATATATGTTGGATATGATTCTCCTTCAATTATAAGATATTTGGAGCCAATAAAGGGAGATATCTTTATGGTTTGATTTGTCGACTATTACTTTAATGAAACATTTTTTCCAAATTTAAGGGGAGAAAATAAAGAGTTTCCCAAAGAAGTCACTTGGCATACATCATTATCTCAATTTGAGCCTCGCACAAATCCATGTAAACTTGAAGTTCAAAGAATAATACATTTGCAAAATATTACAAATTAATTACCTGATGCATTTCACTGACCTAAAAAGAGTGACTAAGTCACATATACCAGCTATTAATGCTCTGGCTCATATTGATGTACTAATTGGACAATCAATTAATGAGACTACTACTCATCTGAAGTGTGGCAGATCGATCAGTTCTAAAGATAAACAACCTCCAAAAAGAAAAGGAGCAACTAAACAAGATATTCATTTTGAAAAGGCTCAATCTCCTATAGAGATGATTGACATAACTATTGATAAAACTTTAGAAAAAGTTCAGATACTTGAAAATAATGAAGATATCTCAATAAATTATGTCAGAACAAGGAAGAAATTGAATCAAATAAAATTAGTTGTCAATAATAAACTTGGATACAGTCTAGAGCTTGATATTGTTTATGAAAATGAGGATCAAGAACCTAAATCTATTGAATAATGTCGTAGTAGGCATGATTGGCCAAAATGGAAAGATGCAATTCAAGAGGAATTAAACTCACTTGCAAAACATGAGGTTTTAGGATGTGTAGTCCAAACACCAAAAGGTGTAACACTTATAGGGTACAAATGAATTTTTGTACGAAAGTAGAAAAATAAAATCATAAGATATAAAGCTCATTTAGTAGCACAAGATTTTTCTTGAAAACTTGGTATTTATTATGAAGAAACATATTCCCCTGTAGTGAATGCAATCATATTTTGGTATCTTCTTTGTATGATAGCACAAGAAAAGCTTGAACTGCATTTGATGGATGTAGTAACAACTTATTTGTATGGAAAACTTGATAATGATATTTATATGAAAATCCCTGAAGGACTCATAATGCCTGAAGCATCAAGTTCAAATTTTAAACATATTTATTCCATTAAATTACAAGGATCTTTGTATGGATTAAAGCAATCTGGATGTATGAGGTATAAACGTCTAAGTGATTATTTGGTGCAATATAAATATCAAAATGATCCCATATGTCCATGTGTTTTATAAAAAAGGATGGACCAAAATTTATCATTATTTCTATATATGTTGATGATTTGAATATCATTGGAAGTCCTGAAGAACTTATATATATAATTGATATCTTGAAAAGAGAATTCGAGATGAAAGATCTAGGAAAAATAAAGTTTTGTATTGGATTACAAATTGAACATTTTGCAGATGGAATTTTTATCCATCAATCAGCTTATATACTAAAGGTTCTAAAACAATTTAATATGGATAAAGCTCATCCATTAAGTTCCCCGATGGTTGTTCGATCACTTGATATGAACAAAGAACCTTTTTGACCTAGTGAAAATGGTGAAGAACTACTTGGTCCTAAACTACCATATTTAAGTGCAATTGGTGCATTAATGTATCTTGCTAATAATACAATGTTAGGATCGATGATCGCGGCTAGAGAGGGGGTGTGAATAGCCGACCCCAAATCTCGTTCGTTTCATTCTACAAATTAGGTTAGCGCAGCGGAAATAAAACAACGAAACAAAGACAAGAAATCAAACCTCAATACGCGTCGACGTAACGAGGTTCGGAGATGAAACTCCTACTCCTCGGCGTGTCCGTAAGGTGGACGAAGCCTATCAATCCGTCGGTGGATGAGTCCCCGGAAACCCGGCTAACAATCACTCCTTCTGGGTGGAGAAACCTCGCCACAATGTCTTGCAACAGCAAGATGAACAGGAGTACTAGAATATAGCAAGAAACTAAGTACAATACACAAATGTAATAACCCTAGCTTGCCTTCTTGTCGACTGGTTGAAGCAGCAACTTCACGAGACGCCTACAACAGCAGGAACCCAGTCGAAGAAGCTCACACGAAGCTTCGGAACTCAGCAAAGCTCAAGAGCACACCAGCAGCTCAGTAGAAAGGAGAGAAAAGTAGGGCTTCGAACAGTAGCTCCTCAATCTCTTTTATAACCTGCGAAGAAGACATAGAAGAAACTAGCCGTTGCTCCGCAACGGCTAGGATGTGGACCGATCAGGCTCCATCCTGATCGGTCCACAGAGCTCCTGATCAGTCATGGGGACCGATCAGGCTAAGCCCTGACTTGTGCTTAAGGTCTGGACCGATCAGGCATGCTCCTGATCGGTCCAGCTTCATCCTGATCGGTCCTGGGGACCGATCAGATCTTTCTCTGATCGGTCCAGGGACCAATCTCCTTCCTTTTCTCCCGAGCTTCTTGCCTTCTGATCGTTGTTTCCTGATCGGTCTGCAGACCGATCAGATAACACTCAGTAGGCTACTGTTTGGTTACTGATCGGTCACCAGACCAATCCAGATACCCAGTGTATCACTGGATCGATCCACTGATCGATCCAGAGCTTGGTGTTTGCCCAAACCAAGTCCCAAGCCTTCCAAACCAATATCCGGTCAACCTTGACCTATTGGTATCTCATGCTTAGCATCTGGTCACTCCCTTGACCTGCTAAGACTCCCTACCAAGTGTCCGGTCAATCCCTTTTACCCACTTGGTCTTTCCAACACCAGATGTCCGATCATCCTTGATCCATCTGGATTTTTCCCTTGCCCGGCTTCACTCACCAGGACTTTTACCTGGCTTCACTCACCAGGGTTTTCCATCTGCCCGGCTTCACTCACCAGGACTTCCAAACTGCCTAGCTTCACTCACTAGGTCTTTCCCCTGCCTGGCTTCACTCACCAGGTCTTTCTCCAACTGCCTGGCTTCACTCACCAGGACTTTCACTTTCACCTAGCTTCACTCACTAGGATTTTCTATCTGCCTTCCTGGTCTAGAGAACGAGCTACCGAGCCCTCTCTGACCTAGTCCGGAGAACGAGCTGCCGAGCCCTCTCCGACTTCCACATGCCAAGCTTCCATACTTGGACTTCTCCGTGCCAAGTCTCCATACTTGGACTTTTCCCGTGCCAAGCTCCCTGCTTGGACTTTTTCGTGCCAAGTCTCCATACTTGGACTTTTCCCGTGCCAAGCTCCCTGCTTGGACTTTTCCGTGCCAAGTCTCCATACTTGGACTTTTCCCGTGCCAAGCTCCCTGCTTGGACTTCTTGAAATAGATCAACTCAAGTCGGGTCAACCAGGTCAACCTTGACCAAGGGTTGCACCCACAACCTCCCAAGTTTCTGTTCTTGTCAAACATCAAGATACAACTTGAGTCAGGTCAACCAGGTCAACCTTGACCTAATGTTGCACCAACAATCTCCCATCAAAGTACAACTCTCTTTTGTTCTCGTCAAACATCAAAATACAACTCGAGTCAGGTCAACTCGAGTCGGGTCAACCAGGTCAACCTTGACCTAAGGTTGCACCAACAATCTCCCCCTTTTTGATGTTTGACAAAACCATAACCCAACTTAGATTTTCTAATGTTCTTCCTTGAACATTCTCCCCAAACCTACGCTCTCCCCCTTTTTGACACACATCAAAAAGAGTGAATCAAGGTCAAGAGTTTCTTCCTAATGAAAGTCCCATACCTTTCATTGAAACTCTTAATTCCCCCCTTGATACTAAGGTTCAACAATTAACTTAGTGATAATCCCATATCACTCAAGTCTTTAGGAGTAAAAACTCCCCCTAAAGATCAACTCCCCCTTGACCATTGCACCAATAATGTCTTGGAGAGTTTCAAACCTTTAGAACTCTAAAACACCACTTCCACAGCTGCAATTTCAGACAAACAGTCGAAATTCAGTAGATTGGCACGCCCTGATCGGTCACCAGACCGATCAGGCTCCCTCTGGATCGGTCCAGTGACCGATCCACACAGACCTGGACCGATCAGGGACCCTCCTGATCGGTCCATAACTCTGATTTCTGATTTCTGAATTTTTCTTCTCCCGAAATTCAGAAACCTCTAGAAAATCACAGAAAATTCGAAAAATTGTGAAATTTTGAGGATACATTCCTCATAACATATACTATCATGGAAAAATAGTTTTCTATGAAAATAACTTCCATTTTTCAATCTTGATACAAAGTTCAAAAGTCTTTGAAATAGCTCAAAGTTAACTTATCTTTGTATCAACTTGTTCAATGATGAATGCTATTACTAGAAAAGCTTCATCAAGGTTTTTCAAGTCAATTTTGAAATGATTTTAAAAACCCTTTAATTTAGGACCACAATCTTTGGGCTAAATGTACATGACTTGTACACAAGCTTTCCCTATGATCCTCAATTTCGAATTAGGCTCATCTAGGCACAAGAACTATGCACCTTGATCCTAACTCATCATCCTAATATCTCACACACATCTAAGGTGTATCAAAAATACATCCAAGTCAATTTTGATATGAGATATGGATTTATGTTAGCTTATTCTAAGTTCTCATGCATTTTTCTAAACAACAATTTGATCTCCATATCAAATTGTGTTTCTTATCCTTATATCAATTTCATTGATTATAAATGCAAGAAATGATGACATGGCATAAAATGATATCATAAATGGAAACATGTGCCAATGTCATGATGTCATGGCATAAAGTATGAAACTTAAATAAAGCATGACATTTAAACTAACCTAAGCATTATCATGACATTTTAAATGATCATAAAATAAATATGATGTCATGACATGGCATATGGCAAACAATATATGGCAAATAACATGTAAAGGTATAGAAAATACCTAATTCTAGCCTTAGTTGCCATTTTTGATAATTTTGATCATTTTGTCATAGGTTCTATATTCCTAAGAGTAATAGACCTAAAATCATATACCAAAGATTTTTAGATCACTATGTGCCAATTGAATTGACTCTAGAAAACTCCTCAAATTTGATTGGCACATTCTAATCACCTTAGAAATAATTCTTAATTTCATTTTCAAGGCTTGATTATACCTTGAAAATTCCTAAGGTGCCACCTTCTGCCATGATTAGGTTAACTACCTATTCAAGTAAGGTTGGCACACCCTAACTCATCTAGCGTGATGAAATCACGCTCCTAGGAACCCAATACCTATTGGAGCTCATCGGGTTCACTAAATATTCACTAGGGATGACTTCCCTAGCAACCCTTCTAATGACCCTCCTAGGCTTTGAAGCCTTGGTCATTTGGGACTCATCAAGATCAACTCTAGGGGTGACCACCCTTGTGACCTTGGTGATGGTCTTTCTAGCACTAGGTCTTGTTCCATAATCGAATGGAACATCATGGTAAGTGGGCTTGACCACTTGGGACTTAGGTTTGTGACCCAAACCTTTCATGTCCTTAGACTTGGGTTTTTGACCCTTAGACCCTAGAGTTGACTTCTCTAAATTTTTAAGGGTCTTTTCTAAAGTGTCAAGTCTTGACCTCAAGACTTGATTCTCCTTTTCTAATACCTCAAGTTTTAATTTGTCATTGTTCTTTGAGGTACTCCTAGGCATATGTCTAGTAGTTTTGGGATTCCTATCTAGGTTTCCCTTAACCTTAGATGAGTTGATCCTAGGGTTGGCTTTCCTAGTGTTATCCTTATCTAGGCTCACATGTTTGGCACCTAAGCATGTGTATCGATTTCTATAATTATCATGCTTATCATTATTGTCAATTGCAATCAAACTACTAGCATGCATCTTACTAGTATTGCAATAATATGCCTTAGAGATTACCTTAGGGTTTGCCTTAGCTCCCCCTATCGATGTGCTCGGTCTCTTGTCCTTGTGAGATTGCCTCCCCCTCGGACATTGGCTCCTATAGTGTCCCCTTCGCTTGCATTGGAAGCACACCACGTGCTCCTTGCCCTTGCATATCGGGACTCCGGCTTCCTTGACTTTTGGTGCCGGTGGAGTCTTCCTAATCCTCCTTGGACACTTACTCTTGTAATGTCCATACTCCCTACACTCAAAGCACATTATGTGTAATTTATTTGAAATTGAAATGCTTGAGTTACCTAGGGTTGAGGATGGATGAAGACTTTCTTCTTCGTCCCTTCCGGAGGTAGAAGCTTCTTCCTCTTGCTCCATTCTTGAAGAAGAACTCTCCTTCTCTTCTTCCTTAGATGTTGAGTAGCCCTCATCTTCTAATTCCTCTCCTCCATGATGTGAGCTACTTGGCTCACTTGACTCCTCTTCATGGCTTGAAGTGGAGTTCCCCTCATGGAACTTAGCCAAGTTGTTCCACAACTCCTTAGCATTGTTGTATCCACCTATCCTACACAAAACATCATTAGGTAAAGAAAATTCAAAAATCTTCAATACCTCATCGTTGACTAGGGATTGGTGGACTTGTTCCTTGGTCCACTCCTTCTTCTCTAGGGTTTCTCCTTTCTTGTCCGTCGGAGGCTTGAAACCTAATTGGACACAGCTCCAATTCTCAAGATTAGTCATAAGAAAATATTTCATTCTTACCTTCCAAAACGCGAAGTCGTCGCGATCGTAGAAGGGTGGAATGGTGATGTCGTCTCCGAGTTGATCCATCTCTAGCTTGTGCTCCCTCGGGTGTTAATCCGGCGAAGAGCGACCTCGCTCTGATACCACTTGTTAGGATCGATGATCGCGGCTAGAGAGGGGTGTGAATAGCCGACCCCAAATCTCGTTCGTTTCGTTCTACAAATTAGGTTAGCGCAGCGGAAATAAAACAACGAAACAAAGACAAGAAATCAAACCTCAATACGCGTCGACGTAACGAGGTTCGGAGATGAAACTCCTACTCCTCGGCGTGTCCGTAAGGTGGACGAAGTCTATCAATCCGTCGGTGGATGAGTCCCCGGAAACCCGACTAACAATCACTCCTTCTGGGTGGAGAAACCTCGCCACAATGTCTTGCAACAGCAAGATGAACAGGAGTACTAGAATATAGCAAGAAACTAAGTACAATACACAAATGTAATAACCCTAGCTTGCCTTCTTGTCGACTGGTTGAAGCAGCAACTTCACGAGACGCCTACAACAGCAGGAACCCAGTCGAAGAAGCTCACACGAAGCTTCGAAACTCAGCAAAGCTCAAGAGCACACCAGCAGCTCAGTAGAAAGGAGAGAAAGTAGGAACAGTAGCTCCTCAATCTCTTTTATAACCTGCGAAGAAGACATAGAAGAAACTAGCCGTTGCTCCGCAACGGCTAGGATGTGGACCGATCAGGCTCCATCCTGATCGGTCCACAGAGCTCCTGATCGGTCATGGGGACCGATCAGGCTAAGCCCTGACTTGTGCTTAAGGTCTGGACCGATCAGGCATGCTCCTGATCGGTCCAGCTTCATCCTGATCGGTCCTGGGGACCGATCAGATCTTTCTCTGATCGGTCCAGGGACCGATCCCCTTCCTTTTCTCCCGAGCTTCTTGCCTTCTGATCGTTGTTTCCTGATCGGTCTGCAGACCGATCAGATAACACTCAGTAGGCTACTGTTTGGTTACTGATCGGTCACCAGACCGATCCAGATACCCAGTGTATCACTGGATCGATCCACTGATCGATCCAGAGCTTGGTTTTTGCCCAAACCAAGTCCCAAGCCTTCCAAACCAATATCCGGTCAACCTTGACCTATTGGTATCTCATGCTTAGCATCTGGTCACTCCCTTGACCTGCTAAGACTCCCTACCAAGTGTCCGGTCAATCCCTTTTACCCACTTGGTCTTTCCAACACCAGATGTCCGATCATCCTTGATCCATCTGGATTTTTCCCTTGCCCGGCTTCACTCACCAGGACTTTTACCTGGCTTCACTCACCAGGGTTTTCCATCTGCCCGGCTTCACTCACCAGGACTTCCAAACTGCCTAGCTTCACTCACTAGGTCTTTCCCCTGCCTGGCTTCACTCACCAGGTCTTTCTCCAACTGCCTGGCTTCACTCACCAGGACTTTCACTTTCACCTAGCTTCACTCACTAGGATTTTCTATCTGCCTTCCTGGTCTAGAGAACGAGCTACCGAGCCCTCTCTGACCTAGTCCGGAGAACGAGCTGCCGAGCCCTCTCCGACTTCCACATGCCAAGCTTCCATACTTGGACTTCTCCGTGCCAAATCTCCATACTTGGACTTTTCCCGTGCCAAGCTCCCTGCTTGGACTTTTCCGTGCCAAGTCTCCATACTTGGACTTTTCCCGTGCCAAGCTCCCTGCTTGGACTTCTTAAATAGATCAACTCAAGTCGGGTCAACCAGGTCAACCTTGACCAAGGGTTGCACCCACAACCTCCCAAGTTTCTGTTCTTGTCAAACATCAAGATACAACTTGAGTCAGGTCAACCAGGTCAACCTTGACCTAATGTTGCACCAACAATCTCCCATCAAAGTACAACTCTCTTCTGTTCTCGTCAAACATCAAAATACAAGTCGAGTCAGGTCAACTCGAGTCGGGTCAACCAGGTCAACCTTGACCTAAGGTTGCACCAACATACAAGACTAGATATAACATTTGCTATAAATTTATTTGCAAGATATAGTTCTAACACATAGATATTGGAATGAAATTAAACATATATTTAGGTATCTTCAATCTACCATCGATTTGGGCTTGTTTTTTTTTTCTAATATGTCTACTTCAGAATTAATTGGTTATGCAAATACAGGATATTTATCTGATTCACATAAAGGTTACTCTCATACTGGTTATTTATTTGCATATGATGGAACAACTATATCTTGGCGATCTACCAAACAAAACATAGCCACTATATCATCGAATCTTTCAAAAATACTTGCAATACATGAAACAAGTCAAGAATGTGTTTGGTTAAGATCAATGATTCATCATATTAAGAAAAAAATGTGATTTAGCTACAAACAAAAAAAATCCAACAATATTGTATGAAGACAATGCATCATGTATTGCTCAATTAAAGGAAGGATACATCAAAGGGGATAGAATTAAACATATTTTGCCAAATTATTCTTCACTCATGATCTACAAAAGAATGGCGATATTAAAGTTCAACAGATTCATTCTAGCGATAAATTGATAAATTTATTCACCAAAGCATTACCTATAACAACATTTGAGAAATTAGTACATGGTATTAGAATAAGGCGGTTCAGAGATCTCAAATGATATTTCAAATAGAGGAGTAAATTCTCACTATGCCATATTATGTTATTCGGTAAATTTATAGTGATACGACTACAAAATGATGTATTCTTTTTCCTCATTATGTTTTTTCCATCAGGTTTTTCCTAATGAGGTGAATTCCTTAATTATGAGCATCCTAGGGGAAGTGTTGTAAAATAACACATGTATGTTGGTGTCCATGAAACCCCAATATTCTATAAACTCCCTTATTGCTTCATAACTCATCATTTCTTATAACGTCCTAATTTATGTAAATACATGAGCATGGGAGTTTTAAGATGGTTATGTACCTATAAATTGTTGGGACCTTGACGTCCAGCTAAGAGAGGGGGTGTGAATAACTGATCACTCAAATCGTCACTTCCTACAATGGTTAGTACACACAATGGAATACAAAAATAAATACTAACAAGAGAAAGCAAACCTAACACGTTGATTTAACTTGGTTCGGAGATAGAGCTCCTACTTCACGACTATCTATAAGGTGGACGATCCTGATCCGTCGGTGGATGATGTCGGTCCAAGATAGGCCGGAGGGAGGGGAGGTGAATTGGATGTTAAGAAAAACCTTCCTCAACTTATAACTCAGATTAAAAGTAAACAGAATAAATAAACAACCAAAAAAAATGAGGCCAAAAGAGTTACTTGATTACAACTGAGGAGGTTGTTAATCCAAGACAAGTAAACGCACTAGAGATCTCCTTCTTTGAAGGCGGAAAAGCCTCTTACACTCGTTGGAAGCTTAGAAAGTAGCTAGGAAATGAATACAATAGTTGTTACCTATTTCCTAGGTCCAGGGGTCTTTTTATAGCCCCTAGAAAATCTTATCCGTGGTTGGAATGTGCCTTCCACAGAGCTGGAAGGCGCCTCCAGCGAGGCGCAGTGGATAAAAGTTTATCCACTACCAACGGTAAATTCTGCCTGATCGAAGTCGCCTTCCATGAGCTAGAAGGCGTCTTCCATGGCTGGTTGAAAGCGCCTTTAGCCCAGCTGAAGGCGCCTTCTGCCTGAAGGTCACGGAGGCACCTTCAACTCCTATTAAAGGTGCCTCAGTAGCTTCATAGCTCCATTTTAGCTCTTCTGCTGTTCTGATCGCCTGGGTGATTTCGGCAAACTGAAGTAAGACTCACCCAAACCCAATTTCTGACCTTCTCCTCAAGCAAGCTTCTGCTCTGGCTTCTCATCCCTCGAACGTCGTGCACGTCCTTCTCGTCCACCAGTATACTCTTCTGCAGCATCTCCCCCTCGGATGCACCGAGCTCGCCGGCTCCCTTCCCATGCCATTCTTCTCGTTAGCTGCGTCTTCCTCTCGACTTCTTATGTTCCTAAGCTCCTGTATACTTAGACACAAGGGTTAGACACTAACAGGACCTAACCTGACTTGGTTGATCATATCAAAACTACCATGGGGTACCAACAGATGATTCCGCAGAGAATTTATAGCTAGCTCGCGTAGCTCCTTGTCGGTGGAGAAACTTCACCACAACTTGCACAAGACCACACTAGATCACTTGAACACTTGAAGACTCTAATTAGGGTTAACCGCCACTAATTTTGTCAACCATGCCCAAGCACCCTGAGCTATATTAAATAGAGCTCGGGAAGAAAACACCAAGCTGATTTTCCGCCACTAGTCGACTGGTAAAGACACCAGTTGACTGGTCCTAAGTGGAATTTGATCATTACAGGTTAACGTCTCGATACCAGTCGACTACTACAGTATATCAATCGACTACTACAGTGTATCAATCGACTGTTATAGTAACATTCGATTGTTACAGTAATGGTTGACTGTTACAGTACCAAACGACTATTTTCGCAAACATTAAGCACAGAAATATTCTGTACCCTGCCCTAGTCAGCTGATCAAACCCTAACCCTAGGATTTCTCCTCAGTACATTCACTCAGAACTTGTCCTCGCCTTACCAATCTAGACCTTGTAGGATCAAAAAGAACGCTAGAGGGGGTCAATAGCGATTGTCGAAAATCGATAGCAAATTAATCGAAGTAGGCAGCGGAAGAAAAAGTGAACCAATGCTAACAAACCAAGTTTTACTTGATTCGGAGCCTTTAACGACTCCTACTCCAAGGCTTACACTCGTCGAGTGCTTTCGTTAGGCAATCCACTAAGATTTCACAAAAAGTTTACAGGAGTTAAGTACAAGAACTGGTAATAAAGGTTACCGATAACAAAAAATGAGAAAGTCTTGGTCGTCGGTTGTTGGAAGAGCTTCACAACGTCGCGGGAGCTTTTTCGGAGCACTGAGCAAGAAGAAAATTTGTTGCAGTTGTTATCTTGAAGCTCTGAGTCGAAGACCTTTAAATAGGTCCATTTTGGGCGCTTGGAACCCCTCTGAGCACCTGAACCACATGGCTCGGCCAATCGATGCGCTCCACGTCAGCTTGTGGATGATTTTTCGAGTCTGAGTGCCTAGACTGAGTCCGGGCGCTCAGACCACTGGGCGCCCTTGGCACCCACTGGCAATGTTTTAAAAAGCACGAAGTGCGACGAAGCGCCGAGTCTAAGCTTCAAGCTTTATAAGCTTAAGCGAGCTTAGGACAATTTTAAGCGTAAAAAAGCATTTTTTTATTTTTACAAAAGATCATGTACCAAGAAATAAATCTTAATTCTTAACAAAAGGCATGCATTTAATATGATAAAAATAAAAAAAAACAACTATCTACTACATGATCTACATCTACATGCCCTTTGTTGGTTGCTTCAACAAAAAAGGATCGCATGATCTGGATTTGTCCTAATAATTGGTAAAACCAGAGATGACCATGAATCACATATCAGAGAATGGCGATCAAATCGAAACCTACTTTCGAGCGAGAGGTCGATCAATGAAATTTCAATAAATCGCCGGGGAGACTAACCGTGCAGAGAAGCGGAGAATGGATAGGAAACAAGAAGACAAGATCGGACAGAAATCGTCGCCCCTGTCGCCGCTGCCGCCGCCCCACCGTCGATTTTTTTGCAAAATTTGAAGCAGGTGACAAGTTGTAATACTTTCTGATCACTTTTTCTAGGTTTTCTCGATAGCAGGCAGATAGGGGGTTTATGGCAGATTATGACTTTTCTCTCAAGAGTTGAGAGACGTTGTGTCTCTTCGTTTTCTCTAAATTTTTTTCCTTATGTTCTTTAAAAATTTACAAATCAATTAAAATTATAAATAAAAAATCGCGCTTAAGCGCTATTAAGCGCGCTTAATCATGCTTAATTTGGTCAAACATACTTTGACCGCTTTTTTCCTCGCTTTCACCTAAAGCGAAGCTTTTCTTCCTCGCTTCGTGCTTAAGCGGCACTTAATGACGCTTTTTAGAACACGGCCCACTGGAGGTGCTTGCTCCGGGCGCACGGACCCTTTTCTTTAGCAACTTACACCTACAAGAAAAGGTTAGTCTGGGAAATAAAAATTATATCTACCCTGTAAAATAAAGTTAATGTTAGATTCAGCAATTAAATAACATTTAAATAATGACATTAATTAAGAAAATACACTGTGAGAATTTTTTAGAGATTTTTAAAAAAAATTCAGAATTTAATCTAAGTTCAGATGACATGTTTTAAAGGGATAGATATATTAGACTTAAGGAAGCCTATTTGGATTATCACTTAAGTGAGAATTGATTAATTTGATTAACCTATAGTTGAATTAATCAAAACTCAAGTTATAAATATTAAACTTAATCTCTCATCGACTCATTTCTGATTTCCTCTTCCCCAAACCCATCGCCGACACCGCCATTATCCCTCTCTCTCTCTCGCGGCCTTGCTGTTCCACCCATCGCTGCCGCACTTGCCATATGAGGTTGACCTGAATGTTAGAGTGTATACTGAAAGCCTAAGCTTTTGTAAACATCTATTTTGAATAAAGAATCACGTTTGGTCAAATTATCTACATTTGTTTGTAGTTGTTCAATTAATTTATATTATAGATAACATAGTATGTGGTGTCACATACAGAAGATGATGTTATCAGTACCTTATAAATTATAAACAGCAGCTCACGACCAAAATGGAAAGGAACAAACCATTGGAAGGTCGTAGTCTAATTAGGAATTAGTTTATCTTAACTATATAATTGCACTAGTACACTTAGAGTGTATTGAGTAGGACCATTAGAGGTCGTTTCTTTTATACTGACTTTATAAAGGAACAAAGACCTCAGTTATTATGGAAGTGTGTGCTCTTAATCCTAATATAATAACAAGCACATATATTTGATATTTATTTCTTTAATTTATCAATGGGTGAGATTTAGTTCGATAAATCAATAAGTCCGATAAGTTGGGAAATGATATCACTTATAGTGTGTGTTGTTGATTATAAAAGGAAACTGTGTCCTAGTGATCTAGGTTGATAATGTCCCCAAGATGAGCTCATAAGGATTGTCATGTTAAACCCTGCAAGTGGACTTAGTCCGACATGACGATAAGGTTGAGGGTACTATTCTTGTACTAAGATATTAATTAAATGAGTTGTCAGTAACTTACTTAATTAGTGGGCATTTGGCATCTTAAACACAGGGAGACTAACACACTCATAATAAGAAGGAGCCCAAAAATGTAATTTGGGATTGGTGCGGTAGTTCAATAATAGTTCTCTAGTGTAATGAATTATTATTGATAAAATTAAGTTGTGTGTTCAGGGCGAACACGGGATGCTTAATTTTATCGGGAGACTAAAACCAATTCCTCCTCTCTGTCCCTATCGTAGCCTCTTATTTATAGAGTACTATACCCATCTATACTCACCTTCATACCCATGATTAGGGGTGTCAATTCGGGTGGGTCGGGTTGAGTTTTTTTTTTTAACCCAACCCGAACCCGACCCGAACCCGAGTTCAACCCAAAACACCTAAACTCGAACCCGAACCTGACCAACCCGATCAACCCGAACCCGACCCATATAACCCGAAAATCTGATTCAAAATAACTTTTTTGGGCTATTTTCCCTATAATTCTTTACTTTTATCTCAATACTCCATCATTATCATACAAATATACATAAAAACATCTAAAATTTTAAAATAAAATTTGATTTAACCCCAAAAAAACCCACAAAATCCTATATTTAAGTCAACCCGGGTCAACCCGAACCCGATCCGACCCAACCCGAAAATTTTTTACTCTCCAAACCTCTAACTCAAACCCGACCCGAACCCGAAAATGCCCAACCCGAACCTGATTTTTTTCAGGTCGACTCGGATTGGGTCGTCGGGTCGGGTTCATTTTTGACACCCCTACCCATGATGTAGGGGTCGACCAAGCCTTGGTTCATGGGTGGCCGGCCCTAGCTTGAACCCAAGCTTAGGTGGCCGACCCCCATTAAATTTAAAAGAATTTTAATTTTAAAATTTTCTTATGTGAAAGATATAATTTATTGGAGAGATTAAAAATTAAAATATCTCTTTTAAAAGGATCTACAAAAGATTAAAAAAAAGAGATTAGATCTTTTTCCTTATTTGTAGATTGGAAAGATATTTTATTTTTTTCTTTGTAAATTATTCACATGTTGAAAAATTAAAATTATAGAAATTTCTTTTTATCAACCATGAAGGGATTTTAAAGGAAAATTTTATTTTTTAAAATTTCCAAAGACAAATAAGGAATTTTAATTGTTGATTGAAATAGCCTGGTTTGCTCTTAATGATGTGGTCGGCCATGACATGAAGGAATAGGAAAGTTTGTTTAATTTTTCTTAATTAATTCATGTCAAGGAAAATTAAGGAAATTTTATTGTAATTAAATTTCCTTATTTACCAAAGCTAAGGAATATAAAAGAGGGGGTTGGGGTGCCTTCATGACACACAACTTTGTTATTCTTCTCCCTCTTTTCTTCCTTGGTGTGGCCGACCCCTTCAAGATCTCTCTTCTCCTTGTTGTGGCCGAACCTCTTCTTCCTCTTGGAGATCAAGTGGTGGCCGGTTTTCTAACTTGGAGAAGAAGGAGAGAAAGCTTTCATCCCTTGGAGCATTGGTGGTGGTTTCTCTTCTTCCTTGGAGGTGCACTTGATTTGGCCGAACCTTGCAAGGAGGAGAAGAAGGTGCTTTAGTGGTTTCTCATCTCGGAAGATCGTTGCCCACACAACGTCCAAGGTTAGAAGAGGAATACGGTAGAAGACCTAGAGGTTTTTTGCTTGCAAAAGAAAATGTATACTAGTATTTTATTTCCGCATCATACTAGTTTCATCTTCATGTAAAAAATACCAAATACAAGAGGCATGCGATTCTAGTATTTCAAATTTATTTTCGGTGTTGTGTTCTTTGTTTTTCTTTTCCTTGTGATTTGATTGTTCTTTTCGGTTGACCTAAAGTTATTTAAGGAAATTAAATATTAGCTTTCCTTAAAAGGCTTTGTCTAGGCGGTGGTGGTTGTTCTCATATCCAAGAAGGTCATGTGCCTCGCCATGCAGTCCTGGAAGCCAATTTAGGAAATTAATATTTAATGAAATTAATAACATAGGTGATTTGGATCGAACGTGTTAAGTTTCGCAGGAGATCCAAGCCTAAACCTAAAAGAACAAATAGATTAAACTTTGGATCAAACGTGTTAAGTTCCGCAGGCGATCCAAGTTTAATTTAAAAGAACACATGGTAGCTAGGAAAAGGTTCACACCTTTGTACAAAATTTTTGTACAGTGGAACCATTAGGTTTTCCGAGTAGCAACCAACAATTTGTATCAGAGTTAGGGTGTTGCCTCTGTGTATTTGGTATTAGTTTAATTATGCACATGTCATACATAATTTAGGCAGGTTAATAGTAGGATGTGCTAACTTTGTGGATGCAAGATCCAACTATTATGGCTTATAGTTTTTATGTGTGTGATTGGACCCTTGGACATGTCAAGGGCATTTATGTGTGTGCATGATTGTATTATAAAATACAGCAGGAGCTATATTTAGTTTTATTAGGATTTTATTTTTGATCTAGTTACATGTACATTCCTTTTATGGAATATAGGATCGATGGATGTAAATTTTTATTTTATGTTCGATCTAGTTCACATGTACATTCCTTCGAGGAATATAGGATAAAAAAATATAAAATTCTATTTATGTCGCGGATCGAATCTTGCAAGGCGTGGAACTTTTTGAGGACCAGAGACGCAGCGGAACAAGGAGCAAGATGGATGCGACATCTAGACCCGGTGGCGGTGGCCAAAGATGGCAGCAGCTAGGGTTGGCGACACACGGAGGACAGCAATAGATAAAAGCCATAATAGTTGAAAATTAGTTTTTCTATTTATTGCTTTTTATGTTGTGACTGTGTGTGCTTGTTAGTATGCATGTTAAGTAGGCTAGCATAGTCAAAATTCCTCATTTTAAAATAATTAAGTGGGAGAGGAATTTTAAATAAATTCCACGATCTCCATTACTGGTTTGTAAGTGATGCAGACAATCTTGCGCGTTGGCTCTGAGTGCCTTCCTCCATATCGGATGAGCTTGTTTGTGGATCACTAGAACAAACTTCCATTTTGGATGACTATAGGAAGTTAATTAAGAACGTGTGATCTTCCCCATCGGAAGGGGCACAATCTTATTAATGGACTTAGTGTCAAGTAATGGTATCCACTTAGGCACGTCTAATAGTATCCTCCCCATCAGAGTCACTGCTATTATTCGTGTGACCAAAGGAAACCAATTATTAATTTTATTTGTCAAAAAGTTAGGTTGACAAAATAATAAAATTAATGGGTTAATCCCTCCTTTTACAAATGTTGAATTTGTATACGTCCACACTATCGTGGCATATAAAATTCTCGGTGTTTTGAGGTGTTGGTTAATTTAAAATAGTATTGTTTGAGGAATCAATATTATTCTAAATTTAGAGTTCTGACCAAAAGTTATTTGTGATTATTAGGATGACTTTCAACCCACTGGCCATCATACTAAAAGAGAATAAACTTACTGGTCCTAACTACATAGATTGGAAAAGGAACCTGGACATTGTTCTTATTGCTGAAAGCTATAAGTTTGTACTGACTGAGCCTTGCCCTGATGCACCCACTGGTGAATCTACCCAAGAGGAGATTGAATATCATAGGAAATGGGTAAAAGCAGATGAGATGGCGCGGTGTTACATTTTGGCTTCAATGTCAAATGTATTGCAACATCAGCATCAAGATTTACCAACAGCTTATGATATTATGAACAATCTCAAGGAACTCTTTGGTCATCAGGATCAGGCTTCTAGACAAGAAGCCATGAGAAAGATAATGACAACCACCATGCAAGAGGGTACTCCCGTGAGGGATCATATCCTAAAGATGATGGCTTATCTAAATGAAATACAAATCCTTGGAGGAGAAATTGATGGGGAAACCCAGATCGATATGATCCTCCAAACACTACCTAGAAGTTTTGTCACGCCCCGAGAGAGTCTCTGTCCAAAGAAATTTCGGCAGCACCTCCCCTGTACGGGTGACAATCTGAAGCACTTCTACAGGCATAATATACCTCAGCCACATGCGGCTGGAATCATAACAATAAAAGAAAACAAACACCACGTAGTTAATATCAAATTCAGCCTCTGGCTGACACAACCACACAGTTAAAAGTAAAACAACCCACTCAGCTGTACCAAAACTAAAACACAACAAAAACTGACAGAAACCAAATACAACCAAACACAAAACTGCTAGCCAGCTAGGCTTACACAACCAACAACATAACACCCGGAAACAAAATCAGAACACCAATCGAAATACAGAAATTTCATATACCAAGATAAAACAACAGAAAGGCAGCGAAATGTCTTCTGATGTGACGTGGGGACCAGCAGACAGGATGCTCCAAGCGACACCATAAATAACCTGGTACCTGAAAAAGATAGTGTCAACAGGGGTGAGTTCAACAACTCAGCGAATACCAATGAACATGAGTAGTAAGATATATCTAACAGCAACAAACATGGAATACAGCTTCCTAATCATATATAGGGAATATGCAAAACTGAAAGGCAACTGAGGAAGCTGTACTCACCAGGAACTCCTATCCAGACAAAAGGGTCATCAAACCGATACGCAGTATGTCTCTTGTATGCATGTCAAACAAATGCATCCACCAAAATGCAGCATATAAGTGCAGCAAACACAAACAAATAAAGGCAATCAATGCATGTGATGACCGTGCACTCTAACATCACTGCTTTGAACAGTGACCGAGTGGACGGAATGCTGTCGGAGTACTCCTGTCCTGTGACCCCAAATCATAAATGGGGGAGCTCAATGCTCTCATCTCCCGGTACACAATGACGGGGAGGACATCTCTGCCGGCTACCACGCTGAGTCACCTGACCAACGGAGCCAAACAGAGTCCACCATCTGCCGGCTACCACGCTGCTACACTAAATGCCAGCGGAGCCAAACAGAGCGGAACTGACTGCCGGCTACCACGCTGAGTCATATGACCAACGGAGCCAAACAGCAGAACCGCCACACACCTGCCTGATATACCACTAAACCATGAGTGGGGGTGTGTGCAGTACATGTAACTGGCGATGGACTCAACCATAGTGGAGCCGACAATCGCACAGCATGCAATCATGATGCATGTCACTATGCATAACAAAAACTGATCAACATAACCATATCCATATATACAAAATGGGTACTGTAAAAGCGATGGTCACATACCAAAATCTAGAATACACAGGTCAGATAGAATATCAAAAAAAACCTATGTCCTGAACATAATAAGTATGGAATATCCTGATCAGCATAGAAAAATCCATATATACATAATATGGGTACCACAGTATCAATAGGTCAAATCCACGGATCTAGGGTATACAGGTCCTCTATGGTATAATAACCTAGATCCTAAACATATCCCCCTTCCATATCATATGTACCAACAATATGCACAGATCAAAGCCACAAGATCTAGGTACACGAATCATATATGTTAAACCAATAGGAATACACAATCCAGGCATGACATAAAAACCTAAGTATCAGATAATTTGGATACACATGCCAGAAACAAAAATATCGAGAGCCTAATCCTAACCTCAGTAAAACATGGTATGTCACTCTAGAAACTAAGATACTCATGGCAATAAGATACTCATGGCAACAAATCACAAGATATAAGCACGGATACATCATAGGCAACAAATCTAATATGTTATGGATATCAAACAGTGAAATACCAAAGGCAAACATGTTCATTGCTTATAGTTATAAAATACTATGCATATCCAAATGACGATATCATAAAAGATAAGTCAAGAGGTACCCGCCTTCCGATGTAGATCGAGTTAATCAACCTCTATGTCGAAGTGCTCGTCCTGAATCCGAATCCTGTAATAAATCATATGGTTTAGCTAAGTTTTATTGTAAACCAAAATAGCTAAACCTAATTCTTCATTTACCCAGAACCCTAATTATTCCATCATTAGATATGATCTATATTAGTATCCGATTCAAGTCCAAATTCCCAGTAGCAAGACTTAGATCAGAACATAATTTAGGTAATCAATGCTTACCCTATCCTCAAGTTTATCCAAAAATCTCCCACCATACTGCAGCCACCCTATCAATAAGCACTTCTTGATCAATTTGACAATAATTCAAAATGCTAAAATACTATGAATCATATCTAGGCCCCATATAGAGATCAAATGAATACCATCGTCAGAAATCAAATGGGAAACAGAACAGAGGCACAAATGCTCACCATGTTCTACTTATACTCGCATCCAAATCCTTGTCAATCTCCCTGCACGAACAATGTCGGGAGAAGAGGCACAAGCAAGACAATGATCGGGTGATGTAGCAGAGTCCGGTAATAGGAGTTGCGACGTACAGAGACGTGACAGAAGATCAAGTCTAGGCTCGGGAAAAGGAAACCTACAACCAGCCAGCACCTCTGTCAGCCTCCGATCAGGTCCACCGTCAGAGGAGGAAGGGAGTCTTCGGCGTCGGTGATTGTGAACCCAAACTAGGGCACGGAAGTCGGCTGTGATGGTCGGCTCTGGCAGCACAGAGGGAAGAAGGGTTCGGCCGGCGGAAGCTCGCGGCGTCGCGTCGGCCAGAGGAGAGAAAGAGGGCGTCGGGAGGCGCTAGGGCACAGGCGATGTGCTGGCTTCCTGTGGCCGGTGATCGGCGCACGGCTCGGCACGGATGAGGGGGAGAGGAGATCGGCTCTAGGAGGAAGAATGAGAAGAGAAGAATTGGTGCACCGGCGCCGGTAGGGCAAAGATCGGCGTCGCAAGGGCTCGGGAGGAAACCGTCGGCACGGGTAAGAGCACGGCGTCGGGGAGAAAGAAAAAGAAATAGGAAAAGAAAAAGGAAATTAAGAAAATATACATTTCCTCGCTTAAATAGGTAGCCTAAATAGGCTTTTCCCGGGGCCCAGTTTTCATCCCCGTAAACTCGTCCATACGAGTTCCGAAAAATTCCCGAAAAATTTCCAAAAATTCCGGAAAATTCCCTTATTAATATTCGCCTATTTTCGGTTTTTACATTCTCCCCCACTAATAAAAATTTGGTCCCCAAATTTTGTTCTCTACCATCAGCAAATACTAACAACAGGCAAAGAGTATAGATACTGAACGGTAAATTTAACCCCATACCTCATATGAACATATGGGGGTATCGAGCTCGAATAGTAACCTCGAGCTCCCAAGCAGCCTCCTCGTCCGTATGATGCTGTCATCCGACTTTAACCAGCCGGATAGTCTTATTTCGCAACTGACACTCTTTCCGGTTTAAAATCTATACCGGAACCTCCTCGTAGGTAACACCAGGCTGAAAAGGAACTGAAATATCTGTCAGCACATGTGTCGAGTCGGATATATACCTCATCAGCAAAGACACTTGGAATACATCATGAACGCCTGTCAGGGACGGCGATAATGCCAGACGGTAAGCTATGGCTCCAATCCTCTCCAAGATCTGGAAAGGTCCAATGTATCGCGAAGCTAGCTTACCTCTGAGGTCAAATCTCTTCACCCCTTTCATGGGAGAAACTCGCAAAAATACCTTGTCGCAAATGGAGAACTCTTAGAGTCTCCGACTCCGGTTAGCATAACACTTCTGGCAGTCCTGTGCCTCTGACACTCTTTGTCTAATAGTACGGACCAACTCTGCCTCGTGCTGAGCTCTATAAGATCCCAGCAATTTGGCCTCCCTAACCTCATCCAGAGGGTGGGTGTCCGACAAGGCCTACCATACAACGCTTCAAACGGTGTCATCTGGACAGCCAAATGCAAACCGTTGTTGTAGGCGAATTCTACCAATGGCAAATGGTCCTCCCAACTGCCTTCAAAATCCAATACACAATACTTCAGCAAGTCCTCTAGAGTCTGAATGGTCCGCTGTGACTATCCATCTGTCTGAGGATGGAAAACCGTACTGAAACAGAGCTGCGTGCCCAAAGCCTGCTGCAGACTCTGTCAAAAATGAGACGTGATCCGGGGTCTCTATCCGAATAATAGTCAACAGAACATCACGTGATCTGATGATCTCCCGGCAAAACAGATCTACCAATCGATTCAGGAAATCAGTCTTCCGGATCGCTAACGAGTGCGCGGATTTGGTTAATCGATCAACGATTACCCAAATCGCGTCATAGCCTCGTCGTGTCCTCGACAAACCTACCACAAAGTCCATAGTAATGTGTTCTCATTTCCACTCAGGAAATAGGAATCCGCTAAAATAATCCGACAGGTATCTGGTACTCATATTTCACCTGCTAACAAACCATACATCTCGCTACAAATTTCGCGATGTCTTTCTTCATACCGTTCCACCAATAAGAACGTCTCAAATCTCGGTACATACGATTACCGCCTGGGTGGATCGTAAATCGAGAGCGATGAGCCTCCGGAAGTAACTTCTATAAGACCGGATGAGACTGAAATACGCAAAATCTGTCTCGAAAGTGTATAACACCCTCCTCATCTCGTGTGAACTCGGTCTGTTGCCCGGAAGCTATCTAGCTGCAAATAAACTGCAAATACTGATCAGTAGCCTATGGCTCTCGGATCCTCGTCCTGATCGACGACTAAGCAGCCATGGTAACAAGAATACCTTGCTCTGTCTGTCCTTACCCCTCAAGGCCCAACTCGGAGAAACCTTGAATCAAGTCTGTGACCACAACTCGGTGGCAAGCTAGAGTCCCTCTGGACTTCCTGCTAAGTGCCTCGGCAACCACATTAGCTCTCCCCGGCAATAGCTAATGGTACAATCATAATCCTTCAAGAACTCCATCCATCTCCTCTGTCGGAGATTAAGTTCCTTTTAAGTAAACAGATATTTGAGACTCTTATGGTCAGTGAGAATCTCAAATGTAAGGTCATATAAATAATGTCGCCAAATCTTCATGGCAAAATAATGGCGACTAGCTCCAGATCATATACAGGGTAGTTCTTCTCATGCTCCTTCAACCGACGAGAAGCATAGGAGACTACTCTATCGTGCTGCATCAGAACAGCGCTCAAACCCTGAATAGATACGTCGGTGTAGAGGACATATCCGTCCTCTCCAGAAAGTAAAACCAAAACTGAAGTCGATACTAATCTCCGCTTCAGCTCTTGGAAGCTGGTCTCGTAGTCCTCGGATCACATGAACTTCACGCCTTTCCTGGTCAGGCGTGTCAGTGACATAGCTAACCGTGAGAAACCCTCAACGTATCTCCGGAAATATCGAGCCAAACAAAGGAAGTTGCGAGCCTCTTCTATAGACTCCGTTTACTCCCAACGGTAACAACCTCGATCTCCTGTGGAACCACAGTATACTCCTACTGGTCATCATGTGTCTCAAACATCTCACAGAAGACACCCAAAACACGCACTACTGATCATTGCATATAGATGTTCTCGTCGAGACAATCTCTAGATCTATGCAAAGGTGGTGCACGTGACTCACCTCGGATCAGAAATAGATCACCACAACGTCAGCAAAGACAATGAAAACCAATCCAAACATCCTAGGGATACCCAAATCATCGAGTCCATGCAAACATCTAGGGCACCGCAAGCCATGATGGTAAAACCAAGATACATAATGTCTGTATCACAGACATTCCTATCCATAAGATCCTCAACAATAAATAGATCTGATCACCAACGATATAAATCATCAAAGAATATATCCTCCAGTGTGAGAGCAACGCTCCATCACACGAAATACCATATATGTGGGAGCAACGCTCTACCACAAGAAATCCGAAATATGTATCTACAATAAACATGGGGCAATGCTCCTCTACAAGCAATCCGCAATATGTGGGAGCAACACTCCACCGCAAAACAATCCCTAAATATGTGGGAGCTACGCTCTACCACAACAATCCAGAATATGTGGGAGCTACGCTCTACCACAAACGATCCATAACATGTGGGTAGCCTAGGGTATAACCACCCAGTAAGCAAATCAAATCCATAGTCAACTCTATCATCCTCCTAGTGGGTCGGTCACCCACTAATGGGAGAATTAGTTGACAGGGTAATACAACCAATAACATAATGTAGACACTCAACATTCTACATTCTACATTCAACATAGGTAGAATCATCATGATGCTACCCACCATACACCTGGCACACGTGCACACACAACATATGTATGATCGACATAATCCTCCAATTAGTACACACCAAACATACTCACAACAAAGGTGTAAACCATCGTGATACCTCCAACAATGCATACTGAACCCGTGTGCACATATCATCGTAGGTAAAATCAACAATACCCCTCAAACAACACTCACATGACAAATATACACCTATGCCAAGAGTATAATCAACATATACTTCCAATAAGGCATACTAAAACCCAGGTGCATTAACAAATCACACATAATCAACAAGATACCTCAGATACCACACCAAACACATATGTACATATCATAACACTGATGTAGTCGACAAAATACTTCCAACATGACACTCACACCCATGTGCACATACTACGACACAGATTTAAATCGATAAGATACCTCCAATATGTCAATCAGGCACGTACAGCTAACTAAATAGTTATAATCCACAAGGAACCTACAATAACCATATCTAAATGGGAATACCCACACTATCTACAAATGAACTATCCACCATAGAACTCCTTCAACTCATAAAAATCATATGTACACTTCATAGTTATGCATAATCAGCATACTTAATCCAATCTACCACACAAACCCTATACCACCTTCTAAGTTATCCAATTAGGTACATACAGTTTAAAATTAAAGCACCCCAAGGAATAGGATACAACGATCCTCTATCGACTGACCAAACCAACAATAGTATATGGCTAATTCAGTCCTTTCCCACGTCAGAATAAGCTAGGTACTCGATGTGCTCAAGATATCCAACTAAGCACGAATAACCC
Organism: Zingiber officinale; assembly: GCF_018446385.1. Taxonomy (NCBI): domain Eukaryota; kingdom Viridiplantae; phylum Streptophyta; class Magnoliopsida; order Zingiberales; family Zingiberaceae; genus Zingiber; species Zingiber officinale. The sequence continues at coordinate 147,140,838 of NC_055992.1, read as the reverse complement.
AAGATTCAAACATCTAAAAGTAAAGTAGGTCAATCCCTTACTGATTAGATCAACAAAACTAATCAGTCATCTACTAACTAATCAAGAATAAATAAAGCCTCTACAAGCATTTAAGGTAAATCGATCATGACTACCCAAGTCAACAAACGTAAATCTATCTTCTACTGACCGATTTAACAAGAGTAAATCAATTATCTACAGATGAAATTAACTAGGATAACATGGAATACTACTGGCTAGGTCAACATAAAGATATAAATACTATCCACTACCCAGCTAATAAAAGCAGAGGCTGGTATGTGCCTCAATCTGCTAACCAACTAGTAATAACATAAGCTAAAAAACTACTGGTGTATGACATGATAAATCACCAGAAACTGTAACCCTTAATCTCTATCAAGGTCGATCATCATCAGGGTTTTACCTAATACATAAAATATCTACTATCTCAACTAGACAGGTACTAATAAAGAATACTAATACATGTCATAGATTGTAATAGTGAACAGGGCATAAACTAATCAAAAAGGTAGGATAACATATACCAACATACCTCCTATGGCTTGGAGATGTCCTGCTGCTGCCAGGTCCCAAAACCCAAAAAGTCACATCGAGAATATCAAAACACGAAATCCGAAATACAGGAAAAATAAGACTCGTAAGTCGATCTCTAATACCAAATAAATTGATATCAGATAAATCTCAAAAATCCAGAACACATAGCAAGTATCGTATACCTGCTCTGATACCACTAAATTGTCACGCCCCGAGAGAGTCTCTGTCCGAAGAAATTTCGGCAGCACCTCCCCTGTACGGGTGACAATCTGAAGCACTTCTACAGGCATAATATACCTCAGCCACATGCGGCTGGAATCATAACAATAAAAGAAAACAAACACCACGCAGTTAATATCAAATTCAGCCTCTGGCTGACACAACCACGCAGTTAAAAGTAAAACAGCCCACTCAGCTGTACCAAAACTAAAACACAACAAAAACTGACAGAAACCAAATACAACCAAACACAAAACTGCTAGCCGGCTAGGCTTACACAACCAACAACATAACACCCGGAAACAAAATCAGAACACTAATCGAAATACAGAAATTTCATATACCAAGATAAAACAACAGAAAGGCAGCGAAATGTCTTCTGATGTGACGTGGGGACCAGCAGACAGGATGCTCCAAGCGACACCATAAATAACCTGGTACCTGAAAAAGATAGTGTCAACAGGGGTGAGTTCAACAACTCAGCGAATACCAATGAACATGAGTAGTAAGATATATCTAACAGCAACAAATATGGAATATAGCTTCCTAATCATATATAGGGAATATGCAAACCGAAAGGTAGCGAGGAAGTCAGACTCACGGGAACTCCTATCTGATACAAAGGGTCATCAAACCGATATGTCTCTTGTATGCATGTCAAACAAATGCATCCACCAAATATGCATATAAGTGCAGCAAACACAAACAAATAAAGGCAATCAATGCATGTGATGACCGTGCACTCTAACATCACTGCTCCGAGCAGTGACCGAGGGATGCTGTCGGAGTACTCCTGTCCTGTGACCCCAAATCATAAATGGGGAACTCAATGCTCTCATCTCCGGTACACAATGCGGGGAGGACATCTCTGGCCACTACCTGAGTCACCGACCAACGGAGCCAAACGAGTCCACCATCTGCCGCTACCACGCTACACTAAATGCCAGTGAGCCAACAGGCGGCCGGCTACCACGCGAGTCATATGACCAACGGAGCTAAACAAGCAGTAACCGCCACACACCACGATATACCACTAAACCATGAGTGGGGGTGTGTGCAGTACATGTAACTGGCGATGGGCTCAACCATAGTGGAGCCGACAATCGCACAGCATGCAATCATGATGCATGTCACTATGCATAACAAAAACTGATCAACATAACCATATCCATATATACAAAATGGGTACTGTAGAAGCGATGGTCACATACCAAAATCTAGAATACACAGGTCAGATAGAATATCAAAAAAAACCTATGTCCTGAACATAATAAGTATGGAATATCCTGATCAGCATAGAAAAATCCATATATACATAATATGGGTACCACAGTATCAATAGGTCAAATCCACGGATCTAGGGTATACAGGTCCTCTATGGTATAATAACCTAGATCCTAAACATATCCCCCTTCCATAGCATATGTACCAACAATATGCACAGATCAAAGCCACAAGATCTAGGTACACGAATCATATATGTTATACCAATAGGAATACACAATCCAGGCATGACATAAAAACCTAAGTATCAGATAATTTTGATACACATGCCAGAAACAAAAATATCGAGAGCCTAATCCTAACCTCAGTAAAACATGGTATGTCACTCTAGAAACTAAGATACTCATGGCAATAAGATACTCATGGCAACAAATCACGAGATATAAGCACGGATACATCATAGGCAACAAATCTAACATGTTATGGATATCAAACAGTGACATACCAAAGGCAAACATGTTCATTGCTTGTAGTTATAAAATACTATGCATATCCAAATGACGATATCATAAAAGATAAGTCAAGAGGTACCCGCCTTCCGATGTAGATCGAGCTAATCAACCTCTATGTCGAAGTGCTCGTCCTGAATCCGAATCCTGTAATAAATCATATGGTTTAGCTAAGTTTTATTGTAAACCAAAATAGCTAAACCTAATTCTTCATTTATCCGGAACCCTAATTATTCCATCATTCGATATGATCTATATTAGTATCCGATTCAAGTCCAAATTCCCAGTAGCAAGACTTAGATCAGAACATAATTTAGGTAATCAATGCTTACCCTATCCTCAAGTTTATCCAAAAATCTCCTACCATACTGCAGCCACCCTATCAATAAGCACTTCTTGATCAATTTGACAAGAATTCAAAATGCTAAAATACTATGAATCAGATCTAGGCCCCATATAGAGATCAAATGAATACCATCGTCAGAAATCAAATGGGAAACAGAACAGAGGCACAAATGCTCACCATGTTCTACTTATACTCGCATCCAAATCCTTGTCGATCTCCCTGCACGAACAATGTCGGGAGAAGAGGCACAAGCAAGACAGTGATCGGGTGATGTAGCAGAGTCCGGTAATAGGAGTTGCGACGTACAGAGACGTGACAGAAGATCAAGTCTAGGCTCGGGAAAAGGAAACCTACAACTAGCCAGCACCTCTGTCAGCCTCCGATCAGGTCCACCGTCAGAGGAGGAAGGGAGTCTTCGGCGTCGGTGATTGTGAACCCAAACTAGGGCACGGAAGTCGGCTGTGATGGTCGGCTCTGGCAGCACAGAGGGAAGAAGGGTTCGGCCGGCGGAAGCTCGCGGCGTCGCCTCGGCCAGAGGAGAGAAAGAGGGCGTCGGGAGGCGCTAGGGCACAGGCGATGTGCTGGCTTCCTGTGGCCGGTGATCGGCGCACGGCTCGGCACGGATGAGGGGGAGAGGAGATCGGCTCTAGGAGGAAGAATGAGAAGAGAAGAATTGGTGCACCGGCGCCGGTAGGGCAAAGATCGGCGTCGCAAGGGCTCGGGAGGAAACCGTCGGCACGGGTAAGAGCACGGCGTCGGGGAGAAAGAAAAAGAAATAGGAAAAGAAAAAGGAAATTAAGAAAATATACATTTCCTCGCTTAAATAGGTAGCCTAAATAGGCTTTTCCCGGGGCCTAGTTTTCATCCCCGTAAACTCATCCATACGAGTTCCAAAAAATTCCCGAAAAATTTCTAAAAATTCTGGAAAATTCCCTTATTAATATTCGCCTATTTTCGGTATTTTACAAGTTTTGAGCAATTCCGCCTGAATTACAATATGAATAAAAGGGTATATTCATTGGCAGAATTACTAACAGAACTTCAGGCAGCAGAAGGTTTATTCCGTCATAATTCTCATATTCACTATGCTGAAAATGGTTCTACTTCTAAACCGAAAGGAAAGAAGAAGAAGAAACAAGTTAGCTCAGCAAAGAAAGTGAATCTCAGAGTACAGGACCTAAAGCTGGAATGAAGAAGCCGAAGGGCAAGTGCTTCATCTGCAAGCAGTCAGGGCATTGGAAGGCGGACTGCCCTCGTAGGAATCAAAACAACAAAGGTATATCTCATGCTCTAGTTGTTGAAACATGTTTAGCGGTGTTATCTACCAGCACCTGGTGTGTAGATACGGGAGCCACTGATCATGTCTGCAATTCCTTGCAGGGGTTCCAGGAAACCCGACGACTAACTAAAGGAGAGATTACAATCTACATAGGCAATGCTACTAAGGTGGCGGCTGTTGCAGTGGGAGACGTCTACTTATCTTTTAATAGAAATAGAAATTTGGTTTTAAGAAATTGTCTTTATGTACCCAGTTTTAGAAAGAATTTAATTTCAGTTTCTAAACTGTTTTTGGATGGATATTCAGTTTCCTTTAGTAACGATGTAGTTATTAAGAGAAATAAAGTGATTATCTGTTCTGGTGCATTAGTTGGCAATTTGTATACTTTAAATTCAATTTCTCCCACAAAGCATAATATGGAAATTAATAACACATCTTCTAACTCAAATAAGAGAAAAGAACCTTCGGAAATGAACCAAGCATATCTTTGGCATCTAAGACTTGGTCATATTAACATAAGTAGGATTCAGAGGCTTATAGCCGATGGACTTTTGGGTTCATTAGAGTTGGAAACTTTTCCAACTTGTGAATCTTGCTTAGAAGGTAAAATGACCAAGAGACCTTTCAAGGCTAAGGGGTATAGAGCCAAAGAAGTGTTAGAATTGGTTCATTCTGATTTGTGTGGTCCTATGTCTGTCCAGGCAAGAGGTGATTTTGAATATTTTGTCTTTTTTATAGATGATTATTCAAGATACGGATACATTTACCTAATGCACCGCAAGTCCGAGTGCTTTGATAAGTTCAAAGAATACAAGGCTGATGTGGAGAAATGACTAGGTAAAAGTATCAAGACACTATGGTCTGATCGTGGTGGCGAATACCTCTTAGGAGAGTTTAGGAATTACTTATCAGAAGTCGGGATTCAATACCAATTGTCCGCACCTGGTACACCCCAACAGAATAGTGTGGCAGAACGAAGGAATAGGACTCTTATGGAGATAGTTAGATCGATGATGAGTTATTCAGAATTACCAAATTTGTTTTGGGGATACGCTATGGAAACAGCAGTGTACATTCTGAACTTAGTACCTTCTAAATCAGTTTCTTCTACTCCCACAGAATTGTGGAATGGGCGAAAACCCAGTCTAAGACATATTCGGATTTGGGGTAGTCCAGCACATGTGCTGAAACCAGATGCTGATAAGTAAGAATCTCGTACAGAAGTTCGCGTGTTTGTGGGTTATCCCAGAGGAACGAAAGGTGATTTATTTTATAGTCCTAAAGACCAGAAGGTCATTGTTAGCACCAATGCCCAGTTTTTAGAAGAAGACTATATAATGGATCACAAGCCAAGTAGCAAAGTTGTTTTAGAAGAACTTAGAGATGACACGTCTACTTTAGTACCAACAATACAAGATGAAGTACCACAAGAGACTGCAACACGTGTCACACATGATACACAACCACAGACTGTGCCTCGTCGTAGTGGGAGAGTGGTGAGGGAACCTGAAAGATTCATGTTTTTGGGAGAGTCTTCGGACTTGATCCCGGGTAAACATGAACCTGATCCCCGTATATATGACGAAGCACTCCAAGATATAGATGCAGTATCTTGGCAAAAAGCAATGAATTCTGAAATAGAGTCTATGTACTCTAATAAGGTCTGGGAGCTTGTAGAACCACCCGATGGTGTAAAAGTCGTTGGATGCAAGTGGATTTACAAAAGGAAAAGAGGGGCAGACGGGAAGGTAGAAACCTTCAAAGCTAGGCTTGTTGCGAAAGGGTGCACTCAGAAAGAGGGAATCGATTATGAGGAAACCTTTTCATCGGTAGTCATGCTTAAGTCTATCCGGATACTCTTATCCATTGCTGCTCATATAGATTATGAGATTTGGCAAATGGATGTCAAGACAGCTTTCCTTAATGGAAGTCTTGAAGAGAACATCCATATGAAGCAACCAGAAGGGTTCATTGAAAAAGGCAAAGAGCATCTAGTGTGCAAGCTCAATCGGTCCATTTATGGACTGAAGCAAGCTTCAAGGTCTTGGAACATCCGATTTAATGAAGTGATCCAGTCATATGGATTTATTCAGTGTCCGGATGAGTCTTGTATATACAAGAAGTGTAACGGAAACGTGGTGGTATTTCTTGTACTATACGTAGATGATATTTTGTTAATTGGCAACAATGTCAAGGTATTATCGGGCGTAAGGGTATGGTTGTCCAAACAATTTGATATGAAGGACTTAGGAGATTGTGCACACATTCTTGGGATCAAAGTTATAAGGGATCGCAAGAAAAGAATGTTGTGTATGTCCCAAACTTCATATATAGATACAATCCTTGCTCGTTTTAGCATGCAGGATTCCAAGAAAGGTTTCTTACCTTTTAGGCATGGAGTAGCTCTATCTAAAAAGATGTCTCCGAAGACATCAAAGGAGATAGAGGACATGAAAGCAGTTCCTTATGCTTCGGCTGTAGGGAGCCTAATGTATGCAATGCTATGTACGAGACCTGATATCTATTTTGTCGTGGGCATGGTTAGCAGATATCAGAGTAACCCTGGACAAGGACATTGGACTGCGGTAAAGCATATATTAAAGTACCTAAGAAGGACTAGAGATTATATGCTAGTTTACCAAGCAGACGATTTACTCCCTGTGGGTTACACGGATCAGATAGGGACAACAGTAAGTCTACATCAGGCTATGTGTTTACTTTAGGAGGTGGAGTCATTGCATGGAGGAGTGTTAAGCAGAAATGCGTTTCGGACTCAACCATGGAAGCTGAGTATGTAGCAGCCTCTAAGGCAGCTAAAGAAGCAGTATGACTCAGGAACTTTCTAATGGACTTAGATGTGATTCCTGGTTTGCCCAAAATCATCACAATTTATTGTGATAATAGCGGTGCAGTTGCAAACTCGAAGGAACCACGAGCCCATAAGGCAAGTAAACATATAGAGCGCAAGTACCACCTGATACGAGATATCGTGAAGCCAGGAGAAGTTGTCATCACCAAGATTGCATCAGCAGATAACCTGGCAGATCCTTTCACTAAGGCCCTTCCAGCAAAAGCTTTCGATCGGCATGTGGAGGGAATGGGAATCAGATGTATGGCAGAAGATATGGCAGCTTAGTCATTAGTATAAATGGGAGATTGTTAGAGTGTATACTAAAAGCCTAAGCTTTTGTAAACATCTATTTTGAATAAAGAATCACATTTGGTCAAATTATCTACATTTGTTTGTAGTTGTTCAATTAATTTATTTTGTAGATAACATAGTATGTGGTGTCACATACAGAAGATGATGTTATCAGTACCTTATAAATTATAAACAGCAGCTCACGACCAAAATGGAAAGGAACAAACCATTGGAAGGTCGTAGTGTAATTAGGAATTAGTTTATCTTAACTATATAATTACACTAGTACACTTAGAGTGTATTGAGTAGAACCATTAGAGGTCGTTTCTTTTATACTGATTTTATAAAGGAACAAAGACCTCAGTTATTATGGAAGTGTGTGCTCTTAATCCTAATATAATAACAAGCACATATATTTGATATTTATTTCTTTAATTTATCAATGGGTGAGATTTAGTTCGATAAATCAATAAGCCCGATAAGTTGGGAAATGATATCACTTATAGTGTGTGTTGTTGATTATAAAAGGAAACTGTGTCCTAGTGATCTAGGTTGATAATGTCCCCAAGATGAGCTCATAAGGATTGTCATGTTAAACCCTGCAGGTAGACTTAGTCTGACATGACGATAAGGTTGAGTGGTACTATTCTTGGACTAAGATACTAATTAAATGAGTTGTCAGTAACTCACTTAATTAGTGGACATTTGGCATCTTAAACACAGGGAGACTAACACACTCATAATAAGGAGCCCAAAAATGTAATTTGGGATTGGTGCGGTAGTTCAATAATAGTTCTCTAGTGCAATGAATTATTATTGATAAAATTAAGTTGTGTGTTCAGGGCGAACATGGGATGCTTAATTTTATCGGGAGACCAAAACCAATTCCTCCTCTCGATCCCTATCGTAGCTGTAGGACCATGATCATTCGATAGAGGGGGGGTGAATATCGATTCGAAAATACAGAGTATAAGCGCAGCGGAAAAGTAAATGAACACAATTATTTTTTACTTCGTTCGGAGCCTGTGACGACTCCTACTCGAAGGCCCTTGGTCCTTGACCACTTTCGTTGGGCAATCACTAGCAATTCGAATATAATTACAAAAGGACTGTACAGTGAATGCTAATGAAAAATGAAAACAAGTACCGACAAGAAAGGAAAAGAAAGGAGCGTAGTGTCGGAGTTTTGTTGGCGTCGCAGAAGCACAGAGCAGTGGAAGACTTTTCTTTTTCCGTTGTTGTACTAAAGCTCCCATCTGACCCTTCTTTTATATAAAGCTCGGGGCGGCCTGGAATGTGACGTAACACTCCCAACCAGCATGCTCCAAGTGTCAACGTCGTCCTGGGGATAAAATTTGCCTCCGGGCGCCCGGATCCCCTCCGGGCGCCCGGACCCCTCTTCTCCAGAAAGTCCTTTTCCTGCCAGAAAAGGTTAGTCCGAGGTAAAATGTACCCTGCAGCAAAGATTGTTAGCACAGTTTTATAGATAAGCAAAGTATGACTTAGATTCCGTCTTTCCGAGACCGGAATCTAGTCACGATCTCGAGTTAGATATCCGAAATGGATCTAAGCCAGATCGACGCCAAATGTTCCCTTCCCGGGAAAGCGTCCTCGCAGTCACTCCCCTCCAGTGACTTACCTCACTTACCTGCCAGACGTCCGGTCAGCCCGTCGACCCGTCTGGACTTCTCGCCAAGCGTCCGGTCAGCCCGTCGACCCGCTTGGACTTCTCGCCAAGCGTCCGGTCAGCCCGTCGACCCGCTTGGACTTCTCGCCCGCTATCCGGTCAGCCCGTCGACCTAGCTGGACTTCGTGCCAAGCATCCGGTCAGCCCGTCGACCCGCTTGGACTTCTCGCCAGCTATCCGGTCAGCCCGTCGACCTAGCTGGACTTCGTGTCAGACATCCGGTCAGCCCGTCGACCTGTCTGGACTTCTTCTGCACACTCGATCAGAGTGTTAGACAACAACAGACTAACTTAACCTGATTTGTCATTCATCAAAACCTGGGTTAAATCATTAGTGCTAACCGCACCAATAGTAGCCTCTTATTTATAGAGTACTATACCCACCTATACCCACCTTCATTCCCATGATGTAGGGGCCGGCCAAGCTAGCTTGTGGATCAAGCTAGGGCCGACCAAGCTAGCTTGTGGATCAAGCTAGGGTCGGCCAAGCCTTGGTTCATGGGTGGCCGACCCTAACTTGAACCCAAGCTTAGGTGGCCGGCCCCCATTAAATTTAAAAGACTTTTAATTTTAAATTTTTCTTATGTGAAAGATATAATTTATTGGAGAGATTAAAAATTAAAATATCTATTTTAAAAGGATCTACAAAAGATTAAAGAAAGAGATTAGATCTCTTTCCTTATTTGTAGATTGCAAAGATATTTTATTTTTCTTCTTTGTAAATTATTCACATGTTGAAAAATTAAAATTATAGAAATTTATTTTTATCAAACATGAAGGGATTTTAAAGGAAAATTTTATTTTTTAAAATTTCCAAAGACAAATAAGGAATTTTAATTGTTGATTGAAATAGCCATGTTTGCTCTTAATGATGTGGTCGGCCATGACATGAAGGAATAGGAAATTTTGTTTAATTTTTCTTAATTAATTCATGTCAAGGAAAATTAAGGAAATTTTATTGTAATTAAATTTTCTTATTTACCAAAGCTAAGGAATATAAAAGAGGGGGTTGGGGTGCCTTCATGACACACAACTTTATTATTCTTCTCCCTCTTTTCTTCCTTGGTGTGGCCGGCCCCTTCAAGATCTCTCTTCTCCTTGTTGTGGCCGAACCTCTTCTTCCTCTTGGAGATCAAGTGGTGGCCGGTTTTCTAGCTTGGAGAAGAAGGAGAGAAAGCTTTCATCCCTTGGAGCATTGGTGGTGGTTTCTCTTCTTCCTTGGAGGTGCACTTGATTTGGCCGAACCTTGCAAGGAGGAGAAGAAGGTGCTTTGGTGGTTTCTCATCTCGGAAGATCGTTGCCCACACAACGTCCGAGGTTAGAAGAGGAATACGGTAGAAGACCTAGAGGTTTTTGCTTGCAAAAGAAAAGGTATACTAGTATTTTATTTTCGCATCATACTAGTTTCATCTTCATGTAAAAAATACCAAATACAAGAGGCATGCGATTCTAGTATTTCGAATTTATTTTCGATGTTGTGTTCTTTGATTTTCTTTTCCTTGTGATTTGATTGTTCTTTTCGGTTGACCTAAATTTATTTAAGGAAATTAAATATTAGCTTTCCTTAAAAGGCTTTGTCTAGGCGGTGGTAGTTGTTCCCATATCCAAGAAGGTCATGTGCCTCACCATGCAGTCCTGGAAGCCAATTTAGGAAATTAATATTTAATGGAATTAATAACCTAGGTGATTTGGATCAAACGTGTTAAGTTCCACAGGAGATCCAAATCTAAACCTAAAAGAACAAATAGATTAAACTTTGGATCAAACGTGTTAAGTTCCGCAGGCGATCCAAGTTTAATTTAAAAGAACACATGGTAGCTAGGAAAAGGTTCATACCTTTGTACAAAATTTTTGTACAGTGGAACCATTAGGTTTTCCGAGTAGCAACCAACACTGAAGACTCCACCAGTCATTCTATTCACGACCTCAACGGACAACTTCCCTTCCTGCTCGTGCCCTAGCTCGTCACCACCCTATTTTCGGATTGATGTGAGCACTAGCATCGCCGACCACCGTGCTCGATGCTAGCTGCCACGAGTCCCATCACCTATGCCCTCCCCTCATTGATCTGCCCTCCATTGCATGGATCATCGTCGTTAGGCCTTCCCCTAAACCCAGTCGTCACCGTTGTTCCTTTGTTCCAGCCATTACCCAGTTGCCACCACCCATTTTGCTGAGTTCACTAACAACTGCTCCTTCTAGATCGCTTCAACTAAATTTGATGCAGCTTGACCATTTGCTTTAGCCATAAGGAAGACACTCATTGCCATCCTACAAGCCAACTTTCTCCGAACTTCCCTGTTGTCGCCCACTTCACTCGAGACCAGCCAATTGTCCTGGTCTCAACTACGAGCAGTAGCTTGTCTCATCATGAGCATGAGTCGTTAACCATAGCCACTAGCTCTCTGTTGCCTGCTGCCATTGTCCGGAGGAAGGGAATTTGGGTAAGATGAACAATAATTGATTAATCTAACGATTTCATATTGATTAAGATCTCATGAATTAGTTGGGTTCAATCTTGGCTAACAGGAAGAGCAAGTGGAAAAGGATAACACTATGTTTACTTTGTTGGTTGCTACTCGGAAAACCTAGAGGTTCCACTATACAAAAATTTTGTACAAAGGTCTGAACCTTTTCCTAGCTACCATGTGTTCTTTTAAATTAAATTTTGGATCGCCTGCGGAACTTAACACGTTTGATCCAAAACTTAATCTATTCGTTCTTTTAGGTTTTGACTTGGGTCTCCTGCGGAACTTAACACGTTCGACCCAAATCACCTTAAGTTATTAATTCCATTAAATATTAATTTCCATAATCGGTTCCCAGTACTGACGTGGCGAGGCACATGACCTTCTTGGATATGGGAGCAACCACCACCGACTAGACAAAACCTTTTATAGAAAGCTAATATTTAATTTCCTAAAATAACTTTAGGTTAACCAAAAAGAACAATCAAATCACAAGGAAAAGAAAAAACAAAAGAACACAACATCGAAAAACATATTCGAAATTCTAGAACGTAAGCCTCTTGTATTTGGTATTATTTCCATAAATAACTAGTATGATGTGGAAAATAAAATTACTAGTTATACCTTGTAAAAAAAAACCTCTTGATCTTCTATCGTATTCCTCTTCTAACCTCGAACGTTGTGTGGGCAACGATCTTCCGAGATGAGAAACCACCAACCACCTTCTTCTCCTCCTAGCTAGGTTCGGCCACAAAGGAAGAAGCTTCACCAAGGAAGAAAATCAAAACACTAACCAAGCTCCAAGAGATGCTAGCTTCCTCTCCTTCTTCTTCTTCTTCTCCAAGTAGTATCCGGCCACCACAAGAGCTCCAAGCCTTTGAGAGAGGTTTGGCCACCACAAGAGGAAGAGAGGGAGATGATGATGATGATGATGATGATGATGGCCGGCCACACCAAGGAACAAAAGAGGGAGAGAAAATAATAGAGGTTGTGTCTCATGAAGGCACCCCTACCCCTTCTTTTATATTCCTTGGCTTAGGCAAATTAGGAAATTTAATTACAATAAAATTTCCTTAATTTCCTTGACATGATTTAATTGAGAAAAATAAAATAAAATTTCCCAAATCAAACTCTAATGGCCGGCCACATCAATGAAGGAAAAAATTAGACAAGTTTTAATCAACAATTAAAACTTCCTAATTTGTTTCCGGAAATTTTAAAAATAAAATTTCTCTTTAAAAATCTCTTCATGGTTGATAAAAGGAAATTTCTATAATTTTAATTTTATCAACATGTGGATAATTTTAAAGAAAAAATAAAATATCTCACCAATCTACAAATAAGGAAAGAGATCTAATCTCTTTCTTTAATCTTTTGTAGATCTTTTACAAGAGAGATATTTTAATTTTAATTCTCTTTAATAAATTATTTCTTCCACATAATAAAAATTAAAATTGAAATTCCTTTTTAATTTAATTTGGCCGACCCCCACTAGCTTGGGTTCAAGCTAGGGCCGACCACCCAATTTTATACCTAGGCCAGCCCTAGCTTGGTTCCCAAGCTAGCTTGGCCGGCCCCCTATTGGTGGGTATAGAAGGTGGGTATAGGTGGGTATAGAACTCTATAAATAAGAGGCTACGATAGGGACCGAGAGGAGGAATTGGTTTTGGTCTCCCGATAAAATTAAGCATCCCGTGTTCGCCCCGAATACACAACTTAATTTTATCAATAATAATTCATTCCACTAGAGAACTATTATTGAACTACCGCACCAATCCCAAATTATATTTTTGGGCTCCTTCTTATTATGAGTGTGTTAGTCTCCCTGTGTTTAAGATATTGAATGTCCACTAATTAAGTGAGTTACTGACAACTCATTTAATTAATATCTAAATCCAAGAATAGTACCACTCAACCTTATTGTCATGTCGGACTAGGTCCACCTACAGGGTTTAACATTACAATCCTTATGAGCTCCTCTTGAGGACATTATCAACCTAGTATCTCTAGGACACAGTTTCCTTCTATAATCAACAACACACACTATAAGTGATACCATTTCCCAACTTATCGGGCTTATTGATTCATCGAACTAAATCTCACCCATTGATAAATTAAAGAAATAAATATCAAATATATATGCTTGTTATTATATTAGGATTAAGAGCACACACTTCCATAATAACCAAGGTCTTTGTTCCTTTATAAAGTCAGTATAAAAGAAACGACCTCAAATGGTCCTACTCAATACACTCTGAGTGTACTAGTGTAATTATATAGTCAAGATAAACTAATACCTAATTACACTACGACCTTCTAATGGTTTGTTCCTTTCCATTTTGGTCGTGAGCTACTGTTTATAATTTATAAGGTACTGATAACATCATCTTCTGCATGTGACACCACATACTATGTTATCTACAATATAAATTAAAAGAACAACTACAAACAAATGTAGACAATTTGACCAAATGTGATTCTTTATACATAATGAATGTTTACAAAGCTTAGGCTTTCAATATACACTCCAACAATCTCTCACTTATACTAATGACTAAGCTGCCATATCTTCTGCCATACATCTGATTCCCATTCCCTCCACATGCCGATCAAAAGCTTTCGCCGGAAGGGCCTTAGTGAAAGGATCTGCCAGGTTATCCACTGATGCAATCTTGGCGATGACAACTTCTCCTCGCTTCACGATATCTCGTATCAGGTGGTACTTGCGCTCTATATGTTTACTTGCCTTATGAGCTAGTGGTTCTTTCGAGTTTGCAACTGCACCGCTATTATCACAATAAATTGTGATGATTTTGGGCAAACCAGGAATCACATCTAAGTCCATTAGAAAGTTCCTGAGCCATACTGCTTCTTTAGCTGCCTCAGAGGCTGCTACATACTCTGCTTCCATGGTTGAGTCCGACGCATTTACTTAACACTCCTCCATGAAATGGCTCCACCTCCTAAAGTAAACACATAGCTGATGTAGACTTACTATTGTCCCTATCTCATTGGAAATCTAAGTTTGTCTAGATAAATTACTTTGTGATATTTCTAGTGTTTAATCTGCAGTTCCTATGTCGATATTTTTATTACTGACGACGAAACTGTACACTTGGGGTTGCATAACCAAAACAGATATCAGGTCTCGTACATAGCATTGCATACATTAAGCTTCCTACAGCCGAAGCATAAGGAACTGCTTTCATGTCCTCTATCTCCTTTGATGTCTTTGGAGACATCTCTTTAGATAGAGCTATTCCATGCCTAAAAGGTAAGAAACCTTTCTTGGAATCCTGCATACTAAAACGAGCAAGGATTGTATCTATATATGAAGCTTGGGACAGACACAACATTCTTTTCTTGCGATCCCTTATCACTTTGATCCCAAGAATGTGTGCACACTCTCCTAAGTCCTTCATATCAAATTGTTTGGACAACCATACCCTTACGTCTGATAATACCTTGACATTGTTGCCAATTAACAAAATATCATCTATGTATAGTACAATAAATACCACCACGTTTCCGTTACACTTCTTGTATACACAAGACTCATCCGGACACTGAATAAATCCATACGAGTGGATTACTTCATTAAACCGGATGTTCCAAGACCTTGAAGCTTGCTTCAATCCATAAATGGACCGATTGAGCTTGCACACTAGATGCTCTTTGCCTTTTTCAATGAACCCTTCTGGTTGCTTCATATGGATGTTCTCTTCAAGACTTCCATTAAGGAAAGCTGTCTTGACATCCATTTGCCAAATCTCATAATCCATATGAGCAGCAATGGATAAGAGTATCCGGATAGACTTAAGCATGGCTACCGGTGAAAAGGTATCCTCATAATCGATTCCCTCTTTCTGAGTGTACCCTTTCGCAACAAGCCTAGCTTTGAAGGTTTCTACCTTCCCGTCTGTCCCTCTTTTCCTTTTGTAGATCCACTTGCATCCAACGGCTTTTACACCATCAGGTGGTTCTACAATCTCCCAGACCTTATTAGAGTACATAGACTCTATTTCAGAATTCATCGCCTTTTGCCAAGATGCTGCATCTATATCTTGGAGTGCTTCGTCATATGTCCAGGGATCAGGTTCATGTTTACCCGGGATCAAATCCGAAGACTCTCCCAAAAACATGAATCTTTCAGGTTGCCTTACAACCCTCCCACTACGACGAGGCACTGTCTGTGGTTGTGTATCATGTGTGACACGTGTTGCAGTCTCTTGTGGTACTTCATCTTGTACTGTTGGTACTGAAGTAGACGTGTCCTCTCTAAGTTCTTCTAAAACAACTTTGCTACTGGGCTTGTGATCCATTATATAGTCTTCTTCTAAAAACTGGGCATTGGTGCTAACAATGACCTTCTGGTCTTTAGGACTATAAAATAAACCACCTTTCGTTCCTTTGGGATATCCTACAAACACGCGAACTTCTGTATGGGATTCTAGCTTATCAGCATCTGGTTTCAGCACATGTGCTAGACTACCCCAAATCCGAATATGTCTTAGACTGGGTTTTCGCCCATTCCACAATTCCATGGGAGTAGAAGAAACTGATTTAGAAGGTACTAAGTTCAAAACATACACTGCTGTTTCTAGAGCATATCCCCAAAATGAATTTGGTAATTCTGAATAACTCATCATCGATCTAACCATCTCCATAAGAGTCCTATTCCTTCGTTCTGCTACACCATTCTGTTGGGGTGTTCCAGGTGCAGACAATTGGGATTGAATCCCAGCCTCTGATAAGTAATTCCTAAACTCTCCTAAGAGGTATTCGCCACCACGATCAGATCGTAGTGTCTTGATACTTTTACCTAATCGTTTTTCCAAATCAGCCTTGTATTCTTTGAACTTATCAAAGCACTCGGACTTGCGGCGCATTAGGTAAATATATCCGTATCTTGAATAATCATCTATAAAAGAGATAAAATATTCAAAATCACCTCTTGCCTGGACAGACATAGGACCACACAAATCAGAATGAACCAATTCTAACACTTCTTTGGCTCTATACCCCTTGGCCTTGAATGACCTCTTTGTCATTTTACCTTCCAAGCAAGATTCACAAGTTGGAAAATTTTCCAACTCTAATGAATCCAAAAGTCCATCGGCTATTAGCCTCTGAATCCTACTTAAGTTAATATGAACAAGCCTTAGATGCCAAAGATATGCTTGGTTCATTTCCGAAGGTTCTTTTCTTTTATTTGAGTTAGAAGATGAGTTATAAATTTCCATGTTTTGCTTTGTGGAAGAAATTGGATTTAAAGTATACAAATTGCCAACTAATGTACCAGAACAGATAATCACTTTATTTCTCTTAATAACTACATCGTTACTGAAAGAAACTGAATATCCATCTAAAAACAGTTTAGAAACTGAAATTAAATTCTTTCTAAAACTGGGTACATAAAGATAATTTCTTAAAACCAAATTCCTATTTCTACTAAAAGATAAGTAGACGTCTCCCACTGCAACAGCTGCCACCTTAGTAGCATTGCCCATGTAGACGGTAATTTCTCCTTCAGATAGTCGTCGGGTTTCCTGGAACCCCTGCAAGGAATTGCAGACATGATCAGTGGCTCCTGTATCTACACACCAGGTGCTGGTAGATAACACCGCTAAACATGTTTCAACAACTAGAGCATGAGATATACCTTTGTTTTGGTTCCTACGAGGACAGTCCGCCTTCCAATGTCCTGCCTGCTTGCAGATGAAGCACTTGCCCTTCGGCTTCTTCACTCCAGCTTTAAATCCCGTACTCTGAGATTTATTCACTTTCTTTGCTGAGCCAGCTTGTTTCTTCTTCTTCTTTCCTCTCGGTTTAGAAGTAGAACCATTTTCAGCAAAGTGAATTTGAGAATTATGACGAAATAATCCTTCTGCTGCTTGAAGTTCTGTCAGTAGTTCCCCTAATGAATAAATCCTCTTATTCATATTATAGTTCAGGCGGAACTGCTCAAAACTTCTAGGTAGCGTTTGGAGGATCATATCGATCTGGGTTTCCCCATCAATTTCTCCTCCAAGGATCTGTATCTCGTTCAGATAAGCCATCATTTTTAGGATATGATCCCTTACAGGAGTACCCTCTTGCATGGTGGCTGTCATTATCTTTCTCATGGCTTCTTGCCTAGAAGCCCTATCCTGATGACCAAAGAGTTCCTTGAGATTGTTCATAATGTCATAGGCTGTTGATAAATCTTGATGCTGATGTTGCAATACATTTGACATTGAAGCCAAGATGTAACACCGCGCCATCTCATCTGCTTTTACCCATCTCCTCTTGGGTAGATTCACCAGTAGGTGCTTCAGGGCACTGCTCAGTTAGTACAAATTTATAGCTTTCAGCAGTAAGAATAATGTCCAGGTTCCTTTTCCAATCTATGTAATTAGGTCCAGTAAGTCTATTTTGTTGAAGTATAATAGACAGTGGGTTGAAAGTCATCCTAAGAATCACAAATAACTTTTGGTCAGAACTCTAAATTTAGAATAATATTGATTCCTCAAACAATACTATTTTAAATTAACCAACACCTCAAAACACCGTGAATTTTGTATGCCACGTTAGTGTGGACGTATACAAATTCAACATTTGTAAAAGGAGGGTTTTATCCCATTAATTTTATTATCTTGTCTACCTAACTTTTTGACAAATAAAATTAATAGTTGGTGTCTTTTGGTCACACAAATAATAGTAGTGACTCCGATGGGGAGGATACTATTAGATGTGTCTAAGTGTATACCATTACTTGACACTAAGTCCATTAATAAAATTATGCCCCTTCCGTTGGGGAAGATCACACGCTCTTAATTAACTTCCTATAGTCATCCAAAAATGGAAGTCTGTTCTAGTGATCCACAAACAAGCTCATCCGTTATGGAGGAAGGCACTCAGAGCCAACGCGCAAGCTTGTTTGCATCACTTACAAACCAGTAATGGAGACCATGGGATTTATTTAAAAATCCCTCTCCCACTTAGTTATTTATAAATGAGGAATTTTAACTATGCTAGCCTACTAAACATGTAAACTAACATATACACACAACACAATATAAAAGCAATAAATAGAAAATCTAATTTTCAACTATTATGGCTTTTATCTCTAGTTGTCCTCCGTGTGTTGTCATCCCAAGCTGCTGCCATATTTGGCCACCGCCACCGGGTCTAGCTGTCGCATCCATCTTGCTCCTAGTTCCGCTGCGCCTCTGGTCCTTAGAAGGTTCCACGCTTTGCAAGATTCGATCCGCGACATAAATAGAATTTTACATTTTGATCCTATATTCCATAAAAGGAATGTACATGTATCTAGATCAAAAATAAAATCCTAATAAATCTAAATACGACTCCTGCTGTATTTAATACAATCATGCACACACTTATAAATGCCCTTGACATGTCCAAGGGTCCAATCACACATAATAACTAAAAGCCATAATAGTTGGATCCTGCGTCCACAAAGTTGGCACATCCTACTATTATCCCCTAAATTATGTATGACATGTGCATAATTAAACTAAATACCAAATACACGAGAGGCAAACCCTAGCTCGATACCAATTGTTGGTCTACTCGGAAAACCTAAAGGTTCCACTATACAAAATTTTGTACAAAGGTTTAACTAGTTACCATGTGTTCTTTTAAATTAAATTTTGGATCGCTTGAACTTAACACGTTTGATCCAAAACTTAATCTATTCGTTCTTTAGGTTTTGACTTGGGCTAACTTAATTCAAATCACCTTAAGTTATTAATTCCATTAAATATTAATTTCCATAATCGGTTCCCAATACTGGCGTGGTGACCTTCTTGGATATGGGAGCAACCACCACCGACTAGACAAAACCTTTATAGAAAGCTAATATTTAATTTCCTAAAATAACTTTAGGTTAACCAAAAGAACAATCAAATCTGAGGAAAAGAAAAACAAAAGAACACAACATCGAAAACATATTCAAAATTCTAGAACGTAAGCCTCTTGTATTTGGTATTATTTCCATAAATAACTAGTATGATGCGGAAAATAAAATTACTAGTTATACCTTGTAAAAAAAACCTCTTGATCTTCTATCGTATTCCTCTTCTAACCTCGGACGTTGTGTGGGCAACGATCTTCCGAGATGAGAAACCACCAATCACCTTCTTCTCCTCCTAGCTAGGTTCGACCACAAAGAGCTTCACCAAGGAAGAAAATCAAAACACTAACCAAGCTCCAAGAGATGCTAGCTTCCTCTCTTCTTCTTCTTCTTCTCCAAGTAGTATCCGGCCACCACAAGAGCTCCAAGCAGAGAGGGAGAGGATGATGATGATGATGATGATGATGGCCACAGGAACAAAGGAGAGAAAATAATAGAGGTTGTGTCTGAAGGCACCCTACCCTTCTTTTATATTCCTTGGCTTAGGCAAATTAGGAAATTTAATTACAATAAAATTTCCTTAATTTCCTTGACATGATTTAATTGAGAAAAATAAAATAAAATTTCCCAAATCAAACTCTAATGGCCGGCCACATCAATGAAGGAAAAATTAGACAAGTTTTAATCAACAATTAAAACTTCCTAATTTGTTTCCGGAAATTTTAAAAATAAAATTTCTCTTTAAAAATCTCTTCATGGTTGATAAAAGGAAATTTCTATAATTTTAATTTTATCAACATGTGGATAATTTTAAAGAAAAAATAAAATATCTCACCAATCTACAAATAAGGAAAGAGATCTAATCTCTTTCTTTAATCTTTTGTAGATCTTTTACAAGAGAGATATTTTAATTTTAATTCTCTTTAATAAATTATTTCTTCCACATAATAAAAATTAAAATTAAAATCCCTTTTTAATTTAATTTGGCCCCCACTAGCTTGGGTTCAAGCTAGGGCCGGCCACCCAATTTATACCTAGGCCCTAGCTTGGTTCCCAAGCTGGCTTGCCCCACTTGGTGGGTATAGAAGGTGGATATAGGTGGGTATAGAACTCTATAAATAAGAGGCTACGATAGGGACGAGAGGAGGAATTGGTTTTGGTCGATAAAATTAAGCATCCAGTTTGCTTGAACACACAACTTAATTTTATCAATAATAATTCATTCCACTAGAGAACTATTATTGAACTACCGCACCAATCCCAAATTACATTTTTGGGCTCCTTCTTATTATGAGTGTGTTAGTCTCCCTGTGTTTAAGATATCGAATGTCCACTAATTAAGTGAGTTACTGACAACTCATTTAATTAATATCTAAATCCAAGAATAGTACCACTCAACCTTATTGTCATGTCGGACTAGGTCCACCTACAGGGTTTAACATGACAATCCTTATGAGCTCCTCTTGAGGACATTATCAACCTAGTATCTCTAGGACACAGTTTCCTTCTATAATCAACAACACACACTATAAGTGATACCATTTCCCAACTTATCGGGCTTATTGATTCATCGAACTAAATCTCACCCATTGATAAATTAAAGAAATAAATATCAAATATATATGCTTGTTATTATATTAGGATTAAGAGCACACACTTCCATAATAACCGATGTCTTTGTTCCTTTATAAAGTCAGTATAAAAGAAACGACCTCAAATGGTCCTACTCAATACACTCTGAGTGTACTAGTGTAATTATATAGTCAAGATAAACTAATACCTAATTACACTACGACCTTCTAATGGTTTGTTCCTTTCCATTTTGGTCGTGAGCTACTGTTTATAATTTATAAGGTACTGATAACATCATCTTCTGCATGTGACACCACATACTATGTTATCTACAATATAAATTAAAAGAACAACTACAAACAAATGTAGACAATTTGACCAAATGTGATTCTTTATACATAATGAATGTTTACAAAGCTTAGACTTTCAGTATACACTCCAACAGACTTGGAGGTTAATTAAGTTAGATTTCAACGGCTCTCTCATAGCTTGACCATCGTCTTCCAGTAGTGAACCCCTCTGGTTGTGACCATTAGGCAGGATTTGTTGGATTCAACTCACTCGACTTAAATATGTTATCTGTTGAGTTACATTTGAAGCGGGTACTTCTTGCTTTGTCTTTGTAGATCTTTGATCTTAGTGCATTAGTTATGACTTGATTGATAGTTTTATTACCTTGACTTTATTTATATCGTTGCTTGAAATGATACTTATGTTGCTAGACCGTAGAGACGATCATTTTATATCTATGTAGTCTTTATATTCTTCGTGCTAGATTTTGATTTAGATGTGTGATATTATCATACCATAGTGTAGGATGTTGGATATCCTGCTAGACCCCTGATTGATGATTTGAGTTTTTGTTTATTGTTAGGACGATTATACCGTAGTGTAGGATATCAAGTATCCCACTAGACCCTTATTTGTTATGTAGGCTCATACCTATTCATCAGTAAGATTCTACCATAGTGTAGGACATCGAATATCCTACTAGACCTTTGTTTGCTACTTAGGGTCATGCCTATACGCTAGTGCGGTTACATTGAGGTGTAATTATAGAGTATTATATTGGATGAGACATTATTAGAAGACTGGAATTCTCTTGGTAGCAATACGTAATA